>NW_015165272.1:59076-117277 GCF_001447785.1 Gekko japonicus | reverse complement strand
AATGGCTTAATGGGAAGAATTCAGCTAGAGGAATCAAGGACACAAGCAGGAAGATCAAGTGTTACCAGGGTAGATAAAGTGCCTGTTTAATCTGCCTTCACTGTCCACATAGCTTTCAAACAAAAAGAAAAACAAAAAGGGGGGAAAGTGGTTTAGGAATCTGACTTACATCACTTTGGAGTTCATAAACTTTCTTAGCATGAATGACATCTGTTTGGTCTGGCAAACAAGTCCATTGGTGAATGATCCGCCTGTAGTCTGCATCACTAACCAAGTGCTGACAATTCTTTGCCATCAAGAAAGATATCATATCCACAGGCAAATTAATCTTAGTCTTCCACTTCTCAAAATCTTTCTTGTATTCCCTTTCACTCTGCATCTTGGCTACATTCATAGAGTGCACAAGTTTGGGATCATCTTGCAACTTGCGGAATCCAATGTGATGCCCCTGTTGTTTGCGGTAACCTTCTTTGTACTTGTACTAAAACAACAAAAAATGACTGTAAGGCTAAAATAGGGAGAGTAAAATCAGGATTAATGTATAAATACTTCCATGTGGTGTCATATTTTCTGGAGATTTGGACTATAAGATGAAGCATATAACCGTCTAGTGATTTGACAAGCTAAAAACAGTGGTAAGGGTTTCTCTATCTGTCTGTCTAAAATTTAACTCACCCTTCATGGCATAAGGCAGGATTTGAACCTAGGCCTCTCCAATCCTATCCCAGCACTTTACCTACCAGGAATATGCAGTCAAACATTTCTGTTCCAAATATATATCCAAAAATACCTTATTGGTATTTTCAGATATATTTGTGTATCTGGGGTGATATTTAGGTTATCTGAAATACTGATAATTGGATCCCCCCAAAAATCTGGAAACATTTGGAGCCAGCCATCTTCTTTAATGTTACAGCATTCCCAGGCAAGGAGAGGGAGGGGGCCGGCGGCAGCTCTCCCAGGCAATGAGATCAGATGTTAGGGAAATCACTAAATGTGTCTACCCGATCATTACAATTCTCTCACAGTTCTCTGAATATGGGCAAAAACTCTGGTTTGACATTTGTTGTGCTGGGCTTGTTACTAGGATTCTCTGTTTGATGTCAGTTCTGTTGGGCTTGTTGGTTTTATTTGCATTAGGAGGTTTTTGGCCAGTGGCTATTGGTTTCTTTGCCCTGGAGAAAGCATAGAATCTTTTCTCCATAGGAAACAGTGGAGAAAAGTAGGATGGTCATAAAATTGGATACCCTTATCCAATTTGCTTTAAATTTGGAGAGTCATTATTAGACAGGCAGGACTAAGTTCTTGGCAGTTTGGGTGTCATTAGCTGGAAAAGCATCCACTCCAGCCCCCTGGAGAGAGTCCTTCACAGGGAATAATAGATACCCCCCTCCCCCACGTCTAATTCTGAAATTCGGGGGGGGGGCTGAATCTGAAAATTCTGAAACAATATTGGGGAGCAGAATGATTCAGAATACCAGTATGGATACCCTCCCTGAAATCTGAACCCGAAAAAATCTGCAATGTTTTCAAGTTTATTTTTGCTGATTTCTAGGAAGAACCAGGGGCAGATGTTGCAAGATGAATGCTAGAGAGCTTGTAGTTAGAGCCTCCAATCCCTGATGGGTCTTCCTAAGCCCCCATTATGACAGGTAAGAGTTGGATGCAATGATTGATTTTCACAGGACAAAATAAGATCACTTTGAAAGACACACTTAGTTCTAAAAGAGAAGAATGATTACTACTATAGTCAGTCTGGTCTCAGGTGGTCATAGCCCCAAAATGGACAGCTTGGTGGCCTGAATAAAGGTTGGTGAATATGCTTGAATAAAGACTGAGAGACTACAAAGTTTAATTTATAAAATGAGAGCACAGGATTGTACCTTGAAATGAAATCACAACACACAAGGAATTTGTATCTCTATGACATAATGGCACTTCGGGGTACAAACCAGAAGTGACATCACAGTGTCATGTGATGTAGCTCGCTGCCCCGCAAAGGCTCTCACTGGTTGCCAGTGTTCAGATGAGAGGCCTAATGTATAGTGAAGGAGAGGCACAGGCATAAAAGTGTTCTCCAATCCAGTGTGCTTCCTGGTGTGTGCAAGGGGTGGAGTTCCAGTTAACATATACAGGATGAGCAACAACGAACACTGGCAATAAAAACCCCATTTAATGAGTCTTGAACAGTGGCTGGATGTATCAGACGTACAGGATGCTGCATTTACAAGGTGACTTACCTCACTAGCAATGTCTCGTGATGCTTTTGCAGCTTTCACTGAAATGGCTTCAGCTGTGAGATCATAGCCTTTCTTTATCATTTCTTGCCATCCGAGTTTATACAATTTCTAATGTGGAAATGAAAAAGAAAAATGTTCAACACATGCCCCATTCAAGGACATTTCTTGTGTTGTAATTTGGTGTGCATAAGACCCTCTTAAGAATTGTGACTTATAATATCAAAACTCTTTTGACTCCCTCAAAATTCCTCTGATTTATCTGGGGGGAGGGGAGTGGTGGCTTGAATTCACTTCAAATTTCACTCTACTTGACAATCTTCAGATGCTGTTTCTGGCTGGGTGATGGAGCACCCCAGGCTATTAGTTCTGGAGGACTTCAATGTCCATGCTGATGATGCGGCATCCTCTCAGGCCAAGGACCTAGTGTCGTCCATGGAGGCTCTGGGACTCTCCCAGTTTGCATCAACTCCCATGCATCAAGCAGGCCACACGCTGGATTTGATTTTTGGAATGGGGATAAATGTGGAGCTGATGACTACTGATGTAGTTCCATAGTCAGACCACTTCGCCCTGAAGATCTGGCTGAGCATACCAAACCCTCCCTGTTTAGGTAGCCAGCGTATTTTTGCTCGCCTGCAGAGCTAAATGGACCCTGAGCAGCTTCAGGATGCTTTGCGGGATCTGATGCCCCCTGATGGTTTGTTAGATGAGCTGGTGGTGGACTGGGACTCCAGATTCTCCGAAGCCATTGACGTAATCGCCCCCCGGCACCCTCTCTACCCTCACACTAAAGCAGTCCCTTGGTAGACTGTGGAAGTGTGGATGATGAAACAAGAGCTGAAACGACTAGAGCGAGTGTGGCGGTGCACTCATGACAAAGTGACAAGAACATGCTATAGAACTTTTATGAGGGTCTATGAGATGGCAGTGAAGGCCGCTAAGAGACAGTTCTATGCATCCTACATTGTATCTGCGAAGTTGCACCCAGCCCGATTGTTTAGAACTATTCAATCACTTACTTCATTGCCACAAGACAAACAAATTGTTAGGGAATTGGATATTGGCTGTGAGGCATTTGCAAGTTATTTTGCAGATTAAGTCTTACCACTTTGCCAGGAACTCCCAGCCACAGTTGATACAGTAAAGGAACTGGAAGCTCCTTGTCTGTCTTCAGGTCCAATGCTAGACCATTTCAACCAGCTCTCTCAGGAAGATGTTGACAGGGTCCTGGCAGCTGTGAAGCCAACCACTTGCCTTCTTGACCCATGTACATCCTGGCTGGTTAAAGT
Organism: Gekko japonicus; assembly: GCF_001447785.1. Lineage (NCBI taxonomy): Eukaryota > Metazoa > Chordata > Lepidosauria > Squamata > Gekkonidae > Gekko > Gekko japonicus. Next base: position 113,748 of record NW_015165272.1, on the reverse strand, counting down.
CTGTGGGGAGGGCATTCAGATCTCCCTGGGAGAAATTATCAACTTGCCCCTTTCTTCTGGGACTTTCCCAGGGGAGTTAAAGGAGGCAGTGGTTTGCCCGCTCTTAAAGAAATCAACATTGGACCCTATGGTCCTGGCCAACTACTGCCCAGTCTCTAATTTACTGTTTCTGGGCAAGGTAGTTGAGAGAATAGTGGATGAACAACTCCAGGCTTTCTTGGAGAACGCATCTATCCTTGACCCATTCCAGTTCGGTTTCTGTCCTGGCTATGGGACAGAGATGGCACGTCGCCCTCACAGATGACCTTCAGAGGATTGGGGCAGGTCAGCACTGCTGTTATTGTTAGATCTGACAGCAACGTTCAACACAGTCAACTATGATCTATTGCCTCACCGAGATAGGACTTCAGGGGTCTGCCCTACAATGGTTTTACTCCTTTCTCTGTGATCAAGGACAGAGGGTGGCACTTGGTGGGGGAGTATCCCCACGATACCCATTTGATTGTGGAGTGCCTCAGGGGGCGATTCTCTCACCAATGGGCTGGGATGTCATCAATATGTGGACGACACTGAGCTCTATCTGTTGATCAATGGCTGCCCAGACTCCACTCCAAGAAAATCTGACCAGGACATTAGAGGTCATGGCTGGATGGTTACAGCAGAGCCGGTTGAAAATTTAATCCAACTAAGACAGAGGTCCTGTACCTGGGTCAAGGGGGAGTTGGGTCAGAAATCAGGCTGCCCACCTTGGATAGCACATTACTTGTGCCAGCCCAGAAGATGAGGAGCCTGGGGGTGGTCCTAGATGCCTCTTTCTCTCTATGTAGGCCTAGATCACCATAGTTGCTAAGTCTGCCTTTTATCATCTTTGGCAGATCAGGCAGCTGGCTCTGTACTTCTCCCCCCCCAGGACTTACCTACAGTGCCCAAGATCTGCTGGTCACTTCCAAGCTTGATTACTGTAACTCACTTTACATGGGCTTGCCCTTGCAGTTGATCTGGAAACTCCAGCTGGTGCAAAATGCGGTGGTGGGCCTACTGAGTGTGTTGCCTGTGCGGGCGCACATTCAGCCAGCACTACGCCAATTGCACTGGCTACCGATTAAGTACCAGATCCACTTCAAAGTGTTGGTACTGACCTTCAAAGCCTTGTGCAGCTTGTGACCAACATACCTAAGGGACTGCCTCTCCCCATATGTGCCCCGGAGAGCCTTGCACTCAGCTGAGCAAGATCTGCTGGTTGTCCCCAGCCCGATGGACATCCGTTTAGCCTCAGCCAGGGCCTTTTCTGCCCTGGCCCTGGCCTGGTGGAACATGCTCCCGCATGAGATCAGGGCCCTGCGGAACCTTCTGCCATTCCACAGGGCCTGTAAAATGGAGCTGTTCCACTAGGCCTTTGGTTGAGGCAGTGGACATCCAGAAAAAAATGGGGGGGGCGCTGAAAACACCTCCTCCATTTAGCCTGGATTCGACAGATTCAGTCCAGCAGCATTAGTATTAGGGCAAATTGTTTTTAAATGAGGCTTTAATATTTTAATTGACTATTTATTATATGTTTTATGTTGCCAAAGGGCCTATCTGCTGTGATCTGCCCTGAGTCCGTTCGCAGGGAGGGCAGAATATAAATTTGAAAAATAAATAAATATCTGAAAATCTCCTGAGAAATTTTGCTGGTATTGACCCAAGACTGGGTTCACCCTCAAAATTCTTTTGTTAAGAAGGAATGAGCAAATTTACTTCAGATGTCTAAGGGGCACATTAATCTGAACTCTATTTAGAACAAATGTTCTAGTAATTCAAAAGGGCATAGTTGAAGCTTATAATAAGCTGGAATCCTACATCATGACACTGTAAATCACCTTGAATGTCTGCTTCCTACTGAACATGGACAAATTAGAGGTCATAAGATCTAAGCAGAACTGTTGAAGTCTTGTTCCTCTACGTCTACAGATGGGAAGTCAGGGAGTGTTAAAAGATATTTGATGACATCGTTGAAGGCTTTTCGATCCTGCATTCTACTGAAACAAATGGACCTGAGTGGTATTAGTGGCAGATTAAACTCAGCAACCTGAATTAGGCATTTTGGAAATTCATTGGCTCAGGTGCTGCCCAAATTCTTCATCCAATTGTACCGGAATTAGGAATCACAGGAGTTCCTGAAAAGCACAATGGATCACATAGAGTCTTTCCAAGAGAAAGAACCACAAACTATTGGAGATACCACATTCGAAGCCTCAAAGAAACTAAATCCACTACCCTTAATCATTGGCAGTTTGTAACTACTATTCCCCTTAATGGGAATGCAATTAATATATCCATCAACACAGCAAGCTCTTAGACATTTATATACCTCACTGTAATTAAACTTGTTGGCTTTAGCCAGCATAATATCAGGTGTATCTGGCATCACATGAATCGTTGTCTTATCCTTCTCCCATGCTTGTATGTATGCATGCTGTTGGAGAAAAAATAAGAGAAGATCAATAAATGTTATTGCAAATTTACACATGGCCAAAGATCTGTTACTAGTTTTATCAATACATGTATCTCTGCAGTTTGATTTTCGTGCAAAATTAACAAAGTGGTCATCATTCTAACATGTGGTATGGGTGTTTGTGTGAGTAGGCATGCACATGCACATGTGTGAAGGAAGAATTTGTATATTTTGAGCACTATTGGGGAGTGCAAGAGGGAAGCCAGCATGGCACAACATGATCTCAACAGATCTCTGCAGCTAAGCAGGGTAGGTTCTTGGAAGGGAGACTACCAAGAAAGGCTCTGCAGAGGAAGGCAATGGCAAACCACCTTTCTTTCTCACTTGCTTTGAAAGCCCATGGCTGAGGTCACCATATGCAGCACATACGTACATATTAGGGAGTGCAGTGTATGCCTGGGTTCTCTGCACACAGAGACATATTGCATATCCTTGAAGGCCCCCTACCAGTGAAAGCAGGCCACCCATTGTCATATGTCCACACATGAATGTCTGCACTGCTGACAGCATTCACCAGTACGGCACTATTATTTCCCACTGGAGAATATGGCAGCCATTGGCAAAAGTGATCAACCACACCATTTCCATTGATGGCATTTGGGGCTGCAGGAGGGGCTGAGAAAGTTATGTTCCATGGACAGAAATCCTTCCATCCATGGAAGCAGCCGATAAATCATCTTTCCAACTGTTACATCCTGAAGAAATGCCCAATTTCAAGGAAATGTTATGGATATGCTTTCCAGAAACCTCCAACACATGGCAATCAGCACACACTGTATTATTTCTGTATGCTGGCTCATACTTTTGTATTGAAACAGTGCTGAAAAAAAGAAACGGGGTATAGTTCCCCCCCCCCCAGAGAATACAGTCATTATTACATTATTACATATGATAGAGATGGTCACCTTATTCATAACACCAGCATTGTATTTTGCAAGCTCCATATCCATAGAGTCCATCTTCTTGGAAAATGGGAAAGCACTTGGGTGCTGGCGATACTTGGTATCGCTTGCTATTTCGGTGGCTTTCTTGGACTTTTCAACGTCTAATGACCCTGCAGGGCTCCAACCAAGTCCTTTGTACCATTCATTATAGTCTTGTTTGTATTCATGCTGCAGGTGCAAAAGGCACATAACATTTTTTTTAGAACCTGGTTAATAAAATACAACTGCAGTTGAACAGCTGTCTGTTGCAACACCAAACAGCTACGTTAAAATGTCTAGACGGTAGCCATTAACTACTGGGGGGGGGGGGGAAGGCAGACTCTTACATCACTTTGAATCCGATTCATGTTTCTGCTCAGTTCTACTTGCAATGAATCTGGCAGGAGGATGTATTTGTGGATCAGCCTTTTGTAGTTAGTGTTGGTGATATTTGCTTGTGCTTCCTTGGCTGCCATGACACTGAAAGTATCAGCAGGTGTATTGTACCTCGTCTTGCTGATTTCATAGGCTTTCTTGTACTCACGGTCTGACTGCATCTTAGCCACTTGCATATAATGGACGAGTTTGGGATCATCTTGAAGGCTGCGGAAGCCCACAAGCTTACCCTTGTCCTTTTCATAGCCTAGCTTGTATTTGTACTGCAAGGAAAACAGAAAAAACATGGAGGCAAAATTTTACCTCAGACAGTTAAGAACGGTGATGTTTCTTCATCAACTTGCGTGGGCTTCACTGCTAGAAAAATTAATTTGCAATCCTTCAACATGAACAGCCTAAAAGATGACAATGTGTTTTATCCAGAGAACCATGAGTGGAGCTTCACTCACAGAAGGGATCTTTCCTGCCTCCCCCTTGATCATGCAGCGACTTCGCCCCCTGAAATCCTACTTCTGAGGGTCAAGGGACTTTTAGGGAAAGCACTGAATTCAGTGCAGGGGACTGCAGCTTGAGGCAAAAATCTGTGGGAATTATAAAAATCCTTTCCAAGTAGGAGTTCTAGGGGAAAGTTCTATAGAAGTCCTTAAAAATGCTTGGAGAAAGTAATGTGATATATGAAGACCAATTAAGTGAAGCTCAGTTTGGACAGGACTGAGGTACCACTGATCAATGGACAAAGCCATTTGAGAACCAGGGCCGCCAACTCTGAGTCAGAAAATTCTTGGAGATCTAGAAGGGTGGAGTTTGGGTAGGGAGGCTCAGCAGGGGTGTGATACCGCGGAGTCCACCCTCCAGAGATGCCATTTCCTCCAGGGGAACTGATCTCTGTAGTCGGAAGATCAGTTGCAATTCTGGAGATTCCAGGCCCCACCTGGAGGTTGACAACATTGTCAAGAACTGAGGAGTCAGTATATTCTGGAAAAGGTTGCAGTCTCCCTGAACGAAAAGACAGGTAATTTAGGGGTGTTGCTAGATTATAGCCTACGCTTGCAGGGACAGGTCTCTTCTGTAATTTATTGCCAGTGGCTGGATACAGGGATTGTATCAACCCTGTGCTGCTGCCCATTTATTTCAAGGTACAATTCAAAGTGCTGGTTCTTACTTAAGACCCAGAGCCAAACCTAACAGCTTGGAGTGGAGGTACTCGAAGGACTGCCGTCTCAAATACCGTCTAGCCCACCAATTAAGATCTTCCTCTCAAGCCCTTCTATCTATGTCCCTGCCAGAATAAAGGCGGTCTCATTAATGATGCCTGGAATATGCTTTCCTTGAGGCTTACCTAGCACCTACCCCACTGCTATTTGGGCACCAGGCCAAAGCATTTCAGTATGCTCAGGCTTTTAACTGAAGTTTTAACTCATTCTTTTTAGTGCTTGCCAATTTCTTTTATGATTATCATTGGTTTATGATCACTACTTTTTAAAGTTCTAGGGGGTTTATTATGAATTTTATTTATTATTTATTGAAAACATTTCTCTGCTGTGTTTCCACCTAAATAGAGCCCTGAAGGCATTGCAGTGATCTGGAAGAACTTTCCCACTCAGGAAGAGCTAGAGTTGGTGAAATGCACCCTTGGCCACCACTGCCACCTGCTTATCTAACAGGAGGCCCAGGTCCAGGAGCACCCCCAAGCTGTGAACCTTTAGGGGGAGTGCAACCCCATCCAGAACAGGGGATAACCCATTTCCTGGGTCAGACCTTCCCCCCACAAGTATCACATCCATTTTGTTGTGATTTAAGTTTCACCTTGTTAGCCCTCATCCATTCCAAAACTGCCTCCAGGCACCTGTTCACAGTTTCCACAGCCTCCCTGGGATCTGCTAGGAGCACAAGATAGAGCTGAGTGTCACCTGCATATTGGTGGCAACTCTGCCCAAATCTCTGGATGACCTTTCCCAGCAGCTTCCGCTGGCAAGGTGGGATATAAATAAATAAAAAATAGCTTTATGTAGATGCTTTAAAGCATGGGCGACAATATAGAGCCCTATGGGACCCCCAGAGGCCAAAGGATATAGCAGTAGTCCCCCAGCACCACACTCTGAAATTGAGCTTCCCATCCCCAAAAAGACAGTTCAGAAGGATACCATGACTGCTGGTATCAAAAGCCGACAAGAATTCCAAGAGAATTAACAGGGCCACAGTGCATCGTCCATCTCCTGATGCAGGCCATCTACCAAGGTGACCAAGGCTATTCTAGTCCCATAACCAGGACTGAAACCAGATTGGAACAGATTCAAACAATCCACTTAATTCAGGAATCCCTGAAGTTGTCTAGCCACCGCTCGTTTAATCACCTTGCTCACTGGATCCAGAGCAGGTTTATTTAGGAGTGGATCTACCACTGCAGGTTTCAAGGCAGGGGAGATCACCCCCTCTCTTAGGAAGGTATTTACCTGCCAGACCCAGTCTGCCAGCTTCCCAGACACATATAAGCAGCCAGAAGAGGTAAGGGTTATACAAGCAGATGACAAGTCTTAAACTTCCAAGAATACTGTCCTCATCCTCAGACTGTAGAAGCTGAAAAGTATTCCACACAACTGGGCAAAATTGGCACTGTGGGACCATCTGATCCTGTCACTGATAATGTAGCATCCAAATTGGAATGGATGTGAAAGATTTCATTGTCCACAGCCCCTTAGTAAACCAAGGGGTGCCTGGCCTCTTTGACATGAGAGAGGGTACCTAGAGGCAATCATGTCAATTGCCCGGATCATTTCCTCATTTCAGAAGCCAATCAGGGCATTGACAAGAGTGCCAACCATATCACCAGGAAAAACCCCTGATGTCATCTGAAACCTAGTCAGATCCATCAGAGTGTGGGGGTGGATCATCTTAATCAATCCCCCACCCCTGTGGAATCTTGATACCCCTGTTAAACCCCAGGAAGTAGTGATCTGTTCATGACAATGTGACTGTCTTTAATGTCCCCACCTTCAGATTACCTTCTTTGTTTTCAGAGCAGAACACCAGATCAACAGTATGACCTGTACAGTGTGTGGGGACTGTTATTTCCTGAGACAGGCCCACGATTGTCATGGAGACCATTCCTGCTCCCAACAGGGTAGCCTCAGCATGGATGTTGGCATTAACCATAACAACCAGTCCAAGAGTCTTCGATGCCACCTCCAAAACCACCTCTACCACAGGGAAACGATTGGGCAGCAAAGTTGGGTGGTACACCAACAGAATCCCAATCCTGTTTCATAGGATTTTTTAAATTACTATTTTATGCTCGTATTGCTTGTTTTCACTTTGTTAGCCATCTCAACTATGTCTCCGGAGAGTAGCTCTATAACACTGCAGCATTATGCGGGGTTATACCCATCTCAAGTCAGTTGAAGTCAATGGGCTTGGAGGTGTATAACTCTTTGGACTTCAACATAAAAGAGCAAACTTAAGCAAGTTTACTCAGAAATCCACTCAGGTCTATTACTCCCAAGTTCTTAAGAGTGTACTGTAAATCCATAAAATATTTTTGTAGGTATTCTGTTACATTTAAATCACAGTATAAAACTGAAATAAAGCCACATAGACCATACATTTTCAAATAAATAAACATGCTTTCCCTTAACAGCTTACATCGCTAGCGATGTCTCGAGAAGCCTTTGCAGCTTTAATGGGAATTGCATCAGCTCTGAGATCATATCCCTTCTTTTTATCCTCTTCCATGGAAAGTCTGTACATTTTCTGTGAATTGAAAAAGGAAAGTTAAAAGGGGGATTGTGTTTTTCATGTTAATAGATTAGCTGATTCTCAGAGTTATTGCATGGGGCCAAAGGCCATTATAAATTTGGTATACAACCAGGAAATAAAAACAAAGTCAAACAGCAAACAAGACCAGCAAAAGACACTAAAACCAGGTTGCTTCCAGAAACTGTTAAAACCAGTATTAAAAGAGACAATTACAAAATAGCTAAAATTGATTTACTAAAATTAATCCTATAAAAATGTAGAAAATATCTTAAAATTCTAATGAAGGGGATGCTGGGGACAAGTATTTCTTTACTTTCTTGTTTAATATATTCTGTAATAACCTTTGATAAATATCAATTGTTTCATAACCCACATATAACCCTTTTCTTTCCTTCTGTACCCCTTTTACTATTTTGTTCTTAAAATTAAAATATATTATGAAAAAAGTTTACCAAACTTCTTGTCCATTTCAAGAGCCCCCCCCCCCCCATTTGCTGGCGTTCCTTTGTGTTTCCTTCCCATTTTCTTGCACAGAGCTTGCAAAATTCTCCCCCCACTGCTTGGATTTGTGAATCTGTGCTTTGAGATCAGTCCTTTTAAGCTTGAAATGCCAGTGGCACTGGGTTCTGCCGGGCACTCTGTGATTGAACTTGTACCGCTGGGCCCCCTATACATTGTGCTGGTTATGCTGGGCTTCCAAGAATGCACCCCTTGCTTGGATTGTGATTGAGCTGGCATTGCCACATTGGCATTGAGTTCTGCTGAGCACTCTTTGCACTGGTACTTCTGGGCACTCTGTACATTGCACTGGTTCTGCTGGGCTTGTTAAACTGCCCTTCTTCCTTGAATTGTGATTGAGCTGCCACATAGCACTGGGTTCTGCTGGGCACTAGTACATTGCACTGGGTCTGCTGGGCTTGCAGCCCCCCCCCAGCTTGGACTGTGATTCTGTGCTTGACATCAGTGCTGTTGATCTGGCATTGCCACACTGGCAATGCATTCTGCTGGGCACTTTGTGATTGCACTGGTACTGGTGGGTACTCTGTACATCGCACTGGTTCTGCTGGGCTTGCAAAATTGCCCACCACCACCCTCAGTTTCTACTGCAGAGTTTCCCTGGCTTGAAGTTAGTCCTGTTGGGTTTGCATTACCACAATAGCACTGGTTCTACTGGGCATGCAAAAATGTCCCCCACCTTCAATTTCTACTGCAGAGATTTTCTGGCTCGAAGTTAGTCCTTTTGGGTTTGCATTACCACAGCAGCACTGGTTCTGCTGGGCTTCTATTGCCCTTGCTTTTTGTGCTTCCCCCCTCCATTGGAAGGAGTGGAGGATGGGGGCACCTTCTTGGGGGGGCCATACCTCAGGACCCATAAATCCAATCTTCACCAAATTTGGAGAGCAGATAGAGGAGAGTCAGCCAGAGATCCCCTGCAGATTTGGTGTCTCTAGCATACTGGGGGGCATTCTACCATGTCACCAGTTTGTTTGGGGACTAAAAGTTCATGATGGTTCGTGGCTCACGAACTGGGCATGCCATGAACCACAAACTCAAGTGAACGGCATTTTCCTGGTTTGTGCCCATCCCTATAAATGTATCATAGCTACATCAACTACAATTGTATAGAGCTCCACTAGAGCCCAATTGTTAGCCATTTTCTAAAAATTTGACAGTGATAACCCTATTTTCATTAGCAGTCCTGAAAAATCATAAATAAGAGGCTCCAGTCCTGGACTAAAGCCAGTGGGTTGGATTCAGTCCACTAACAGCTGCACTTTCTGCCACCACAACAGAAAGTACTATGTGGCTTCTAGCAAAATGAAACCTGGATCATTGGATCATTGAGACTTACCTGTGAGTAACAATGAAAGACTGTACCCCAAGGCAATAATGTATTCTAGGTATTGATCGGCTTCACTTGTATTTAAGCTTTGCTGGGATGGAATAGACAGCTCTTGCCAGAATGGTAAATATATGGCCTGATACTTCATTTTTAATTATCTCTACTGGTAAGGAACTGGAACAACAGCTCCAGCTAGGCAGCAGTCATACTTACATTGCTGATGTTAAAGGCATTTGCTTTTGCCAAAAGAATCTCAGGAATGTCAGGCATTATGTGAATCTTTGTCTTGTCTGCCTCCCAATCCTGTTTGTAAAGGTGCTGAAAAAGTAAGTAAAACTTCTATCAACATCTGCCAAAAGAAATCACTTACCACAAGCATTACAATCATACTTGTTTAAAGAGGGCATGAATTAGACCAGGAGCCTCCATGTGGTACCTGTGGGCACCATTGTGGCTGCTGACACCATTCCCGGTGTCTGTCAAGTGTTTTTAGAAAGTGAGCAGGGCCTGGTGGTACTTTTGCCCAGAAAGGCTTCGGATGAGCCACTGGAGATTTGATTGGCTGTGCATATTCTTTAAAATGTTGCTTTGGCAACAGCTGCCACCACAGCACATCTTTGCTGTGGGACTGAAGGTAAACTACATCGTTTTTGTGGCTGGCTCCACCTCCTGTGGCAGCCATTTTGTGGCTGCACACACTATGCTGTTTCAGAATTCCAAATGTACCCACAGGTTTTAAAAGTTTGGGATTTCCTGAATTAGACTATAAATTGCATGCATATGATACTGCTAAGTGTCAAATTCTACTATTTGTTCTTGCTATTGCAAAAATAAACTCTAGAAACCTTTTTTTTTTTGGCAATGATGCAAAGCTCAGCAGTCAACTTATCCCCCCCCCCCCGGAAGTATTTGCATCTCTGGAACAAAGATGTTTCATGCTGTTCCTAACATTTCAAATTGACACAATCACTACCAGTTCTGTTTCAGCTCAGCACAGTACTAATCAAGAATTAATGTTCAGTCATCTCTAAGTGCTGGCTCCAGGGTGGGGGGGTTGGAAGGGGGAGAGGAGTTCATTGGATGAGAGGGCCTCAACAGACCTAACCTCCCACCGTGGGTCCACCTCCTTGCTGCTACACAATCACTCACCATCCCTCTGTGGGCCAAATCCCCACTGCTACCCAGATGGAGAGGGAACAGTGAGGGTAATTGTGGTAGCTGCTCTTTTCCCTCACTGCTATTGCTGCCCACTTAATTGAAGACAGCAGTCAAGCAGATAGAACTGTCTAAGAAGAAAACCAACAGGGATGGTGTGCACCAGGGGTTGGCAGTGGCCCCCCTGAAGGGTCATGAGCATTGACAGGCACCCTACAACAACAATTTCTGATACCAATCTTGATACATAATCACCACACATATGGCAGTCATGCACTAAGGCAGCAGATTTTTCATTGAAGTGGAGGGAAGTTTCACAGCAACAAGACCAAGATTCTCTGAAGTAGCATCTGACATCTGTCCAAATCATTCATTACTGATTGCAGCTTTCAAGTGGGTAGCCACATTGGTCTGATGCTGCAGAACAAAGTTTGAATCCAGTGGCACCTTTAAGACCAACAAAGTTTTATTCAAGGTATAACCTTTCGTGTGCAGGCACAAACAAAGTGTGCATGCACCAATAAAGTTTTATTCAAGGTTTAATCTTCTGTGCACATGCACACGAAAGCTTATACCTTGAATAAAACTTAGTTGGTCTTAAAGGTACCACGGAACTCAAACTTTATTCTGATTACAGCTTTTTTCAACTACTTTGAACAGGAAGAGCAACTAAGCATGGGCTGTCCTGCCAATATTTTCCCCACAATGTGATGGTATTTTCAAATCTCCTTAAGAGATTTAGGAGACCTTGTAGAAGGTAGTGAATCAGTTACATGCTAACTACACAGGAAAGTTTACCATTGGTGTAATTTTTCTGTCAATAACTAAACCTCAGATCTTCTCAGTCATGTATTTATTAATGTGTTTATTAATATGTGAGGGTTCGAATTTTTATTTCTTTGTGCTCAGGTGTCACTGGTCTACATGTTCTTTTACATTGGATCTCTAGATGCCTCATTCTTAGAAATCAAATTTGTAGAGTACTGTGTCTGCTCTGCTTTTCTGTAGACATAAAATCATTAATTTTTAGCACATGTATATCCTGCCTCTCCAAATATCTGCTTGAGGATGTTTATTTTCTTACCTCATCCATAATTTTTGCATTATTTGTAGCCAGGACCATGGGCATAGAATCCATTAGGATGGAGTACTTCAGTTTGTCAGGATGCTGTCTATACTTCGTGTCACTTACAGCCTCCATGGCTTTCTTATTCTTCTCAGCTTCTAGAGATCCTAATGGCATCCATCCAACTCCCATCATAAATTCATTATAGTCTGCCTTGTACTGATTCTGAAGAGAAAATGAAATAAAACAAATGAAAAATGCTAGGTAAACTACTCTTTATTTTAAAGTCAGTGTTCATTGGTGATATTTTAATTCACAGCTAGTATTTTAAAATGAAGCTGATATACTGGTTTATTAGAAGCAACCAACTGTATCTTTTTGGAATAGCAATTTTATATTTAGCGGTCAAAAAACGGTGCTTCTGTATGCTGTGTTGCTGTTGGTCTTGTTATGGAATGGTTTGTGTAACACTGAACCGAAATGGTAAGAACTTGCACCTTTATTGAAATATGTAACTTTTTCTGTAAATTTCATGCGTGCTATTTACGGTAGTCTTTTAAGAGGTAGAAAGATCTGTTGGATGGAAGAACTGAGATTTTGACACTGAACACTGATGGAAATAGAATATGAGGAATTCTCCAGAAGTTTGATTCTCATCCAGAAGCAAAAATAACTTACCAGCTTCAAAAGTAATGTCCTTTCCTGCTTATGCCCAAATTTTAGTGATCTCCCCCTCCCAACACTCTCCACTTTGCCCCAAATGCTCTTCCCAGGTGTCCACTGATGGCTGGGGGCATAATTTCAGGGTTCACAGCAGGCTAGAGTGAGGGTGAGAGTAGGGAAAGTTCTCTTTAAGTAGCACAGCTCTTCTCGCATGAGAGAGGATCCACTCTATTGTTGGCAGTGAAAGACTGAGTGTAATTCATCCTTTTGTGCTCTAGCCAGCAAACAGGGATATCTCTGCCATCTTTGGTAGCACCAAGTATGCATATGAAACTTTAAAGGATTCAATGCCTTCTCCTGAAGACCCACAGTCCTGATCTGAACTGGGCCCTTGGGCAACTGTTTATTGGTATTTAAAGAATGCTGGGAGGATCTGATTGTAGATTTCCTAGCATCTCATCTAATCAGACCCTTGGTAACTCACAGGCTGTAGAGTCCTTTACTTACATTACTCTGTATCTGCATCATGTTCTTGGCCAATTCAAGACTCATGGCATCAGGCATAACATTGTAACTGTGGATAATACTCCTGTAGTTTACATTTGTCGCCACCTCCTGAGATTTCTTGGCTGCCACAACACTGAACATGTCAACTGGGGTGTGGAACCTGGTCTTTGACTTCTCATAGTCTTTTTTGTATTCACGTTCCGATTGCATTTTAGCAACTTGCATAAAATGCACCAGCTTAGGGTCATCTTCGAGACTCCGGAACCCGATGTGCTTTCCCTTTGCCTGCTCAAAGGCCAGTTTGTATTTATACTGTAAATGATAAATACACTTTTGTTAAAACAAGGCAAAGAAAAACTTGCGAATGAAAATGGCTAATCATATTTTATACTTCCTATCAGCTGTTCTGTGTTGAGCGTTTGTAAATAAAAAGATGAGAACTGTTAGGAGACCAGACCAAAAAAGCACTGACGTTGTTATTTACCCCCTTCCCTCTACACACCTATATTTTAACAGTAAAGGAATTCATCATACCTAAGGGTCTGCACATACTTGAGTCACAGTCAAGCACAGAGTTAAGCACCATTAAGCTAGTTCAGACTAGTGATTTTAAGAGCACAACCCCTGTATCAGATTGAAGCCATGATACGGGCCATAGAATAGTTACCACTGACCTCCTCATGAAGCAGTGTAGCTGGTGCTAGCAAATTACTTGTATTACTCTTGAGTAGATCTGTAGCAATAGAGTTATCTCATGAACAGATATTTTCTCTCTTGAGTAGATCTGTAGCTATAGAGTTATCTCTCCTTGATACAGCAACCAAATGTGAAATATATAAAAATCCCCACACAAAGACGCAATAGGCTTGGCATTTTGATGGACCAAGCATTAGCAGGTAATTGGAAAGCAACAAAACTCTGGAAGTCTGTAACAAACTAAGGCAATAAATAGCAACACTAAGGCCCCGGTCACACAAGCGAGATAATCCAGGGGGGAAGTGAGGCTTTTTGCTCTGGAGCAAAATCCCCCGAGGCGCCGTGCTCAGGCCGTGAGCCACCGATCACATGGTGATGGAGAAGTGGAGCGGTGGCACAGGGGATTTATCCTCTGGTTAAAACAGCTGAGCTGAACAGGACTGCTGTCAGTTCAAGCCCCGCACTGGTGTGAGCTGCCAGCCCTTGCCCCCAGCTCGCCGTCCACCCAGCAGTTTGAAAGCTTCAGCGAGTAGATAAAATGGGTACCACTCCTTAGAGAGAGTGGGCACACAAAACCCCCCGGTGGGAGTTGTGTTAGCCGATCGGAGGGTCTGCGCATAAGCTCCGTAAGCTGAGGAAAAATCTACGCAGCGTTGAAGAAAAAGGCTGCAATAAGCCATTCGGCCAGATGGTGGCAGTGATGTGCTGCGACTAAGACAATGCTGACGACATCAGGCGACGCTGAAGGAGTGCTGCTGGAACACGACTGGACTTTACAGCTAACCATATTCCAAGAACTTCAAAATGTGTGTGATTTAAATGATATATGTTGTCCTCCCTTACCCCCCAACATTGTTAGTCCCATGTGAATTTAATGAGTAACTGTAAATCGCTCAGAGCCGACTCTGCATGGATTGAGCGATCAATAAATGGAAATATTATTATTATTATTATTATTATTATTATTATTATTATTATTATTATTATTATTATTATTATTAGTGGCAACGAAGCAGTACCACATTTGTGCACGTGCACATTTGTGCGCATACCACGGAGGCTTACAAGAATACATCCGGTGGGACGCGGACGGGTGCCGGATGCGATGGGATACCAGTGCTTCCGCAATCAGACGCCCGCCCGTGCCCTGCATTTTCCAGATAATACTACACTTTCCCAGCTACTTTTTAACTCCGCATCTTTGCCCGGATGCTACGGGTTGGAGACGGGCACGCGATGCTTGCCAGATGTTGCCGTATGATCATGCCCTTTTAATCTGCCTGGCAGTCATGCCTCTCGCGAGGCAAATTCTCCGTGTGACAGGGACCTAAGAATTGTTTCCCACATTGTCCAAAAGAGTCTATAATTTTAACTGAAAGAACGCAGGCAGAACAAACATTGTGTGAACGTGGGGCAGGGTTCAACTAGAAAGAAATCAGCATTTTCTGTTTGCTTTTCTTAAATATACGGAAGGCAATATCAAAAATTAAAACATACATCACTTGCAATGTCCCTAGAAGCCTTCGCTGCTTTTATTGAAATAGCATCTGCCCTCAGATCATAACCTTTCTTCTTATCTTCTTCCCATCCAGCCTTGTACAGTTTCTGTTCCAAAAGAGAGAGAGATAAAGGAAAACAATTAGAGAAAATGGGGGGTTTTTGGAAGAAAATTACAGAAGACTGCTCTCATACAGTTGGTATTTGCACTTTCAGAGATGCAGCCTAAAAAGTGGCACCACATTAAGGGTAGGAAGGCTGCTTGCTGTTTTCAAACCTCACATTGCTCATGGTGACTTGGTTGGCTCTGGACAAGAGAATTTCAGGTGTGTCGGGCATCACATGAATCTCAGTCTTCTCTTTGTTCCATTTGCCAACATAAAGCCTCTGCAGTAGAAAAGGAAAAATGAAGATATCACTTTTTCTGTCTTGGTGTTTTATTTATATGCACTGTGCTGTTAAAGTGTGCAGCAGTTTTATTAAGCCCCCCCACAATCAGAGGTCTCTGCCCCTAAGGATTTTACAAACCACCATGTTTCATAACAGCTCATGTAAAATATAACAAAATAATTGTTTTGTCATGTCAGATTAACTTTCATTTCTCAAGAATGGTGACTATATTTTGTCTACTCTGGTAGACAAAACTAATTATAATTTATTTTCATTCTTAAATCCTACAAAGATACACTTAATTTCAATATACACAATGGCAGCAGAAAGTAAGGGATCTTCCAGGATTTGGATTTGGAGCTTCCAAAGCTGAAAATATTTTTCAGGTATATTTCAGCATTCCAAAAGTATCTGGGATTTTTCAGGAAAACAGGGTGGAAAATCCTGAAAAAATCCTGGATTTTTTTCAGGAACTGGGAAGATTAGGAGAAACAGCTGAGAGGATGGGAGAATGCTCCCCACTGTTGTATGAAAAATGTGTTCCCACACTCCCCCTCTGGTTTGTGTCCCCTGAGTGTTGCCTCCTCACCAAAGGTGAAAGGTGCAAGTTGGAAACCACTAAATGCTGGCAGAGACACTCAAAGATCTCTTCTTAAAATAATACTTATCTTTATTAAAAAGACAAACATTCAAAGGACACAGAAAATAACATGCAAGCAAAGTTCTATCCCACCCAAAGCATGCAGAAACAAAAGGCCTTTCGGGCTGACTCCAAAAAGGCTGCAGAGCGTAATGACCTCTCTTGTTCCTTCAAGAGCCAGAGAAGATCTGTTGGATTTTACCAGTATTTATACCAAATGATCAAAGAGGTCCTTCAATAATACAATTACAGTTGTAAATTGACATTTAGAAGTTGAAATTGTTTTACTGGAAATTGCTTCCTTGGTCTCACACAACAAAAGTTACATTTTACAGGATCAATACAGTGTCATTGTTTCTTGTTCTGGTGTTTCCTAATCATGGGAAATAAACTGTCCTTTGGTGTTATCTCTGAGATGAAAGTGGGGAGTGTGAAATCTCTGTATCTCAGGAATTTTTTGGATTGAAATCTGTCACTCCTCAAATGGCCTTCCTGACCAGCTGCAGTTTATTGCCTAGGAAATTGTGAGTCTCACACCTATGGAAATTTTCATTGATTCAGATCCTGGGAATGGAATGTTGTGAACTTTTGCCTGGGTGACCGATAAAGAGATTTGTCTAGAACAAAGCGCTTGAAACAGGCCAGGCCTCCTTACTGTTTTGCTAGCAAAGACAGACAGATATATGGATTTCATAAGCTATTAGGTTCTGTTTTAAACCCAAACTTTCTATATTTCTAAAATTTCTTACCACACCCACCTTTCAGCTGTTTTCCCCTGCTTCTTCTGCAGTCCCTTGAAACCAGCCTGGTTTAAAGGGACTGCAGGAAAAAATGGGGGAAACAACTGAGAGGCTGGGGGATTGCTCCTCACCTTCCAGCTGTTTCCTCCTTTCTTCTGCAGTCCCTTTAAAATATCCTGGTTTAAAGGGACTGCAGAAAAAAATCAGAGAAAACAGCCGAGCAGCTGGGAGACTGCTCCCTGCCTATCAGCTGTTCCCACTTTCTTCTGAAGTCTGTTTAAACCAGCCTGGTTCGAAGGGACAGCAGAAAAAATGGTGAAAACAGCTGAGAGGTGGGGAGACTGCTCCCAACTCTCAGCTGTCTCCTCCTGCTTCTTTTGTAGTCCCTTTAAACCAGCCTAGTTTAGAGATAAAATTTAGAGGAAAAAAGGATTCGATAAAAAATGGGGGAAACAGCTGAGAGGCGGGGAGCTGTTTCCTCCCCACTGCTCAGCTGTGTTTTGCAGCTTTGCCCTTCCTGGGTTTTTTTGGGGGGGTCATCTCAAGTCTATTGGAAACCCCCCCCCAAAAAAAAAATCAGGATTTCAGAAGAATCCTGGCTCTGAATATTTTGCTGGTTTTGGGATCCCAAATTTTTTTAGGTCCAATAGACCCGAACTGGGGGGGAAACAGAAGAGGGATTGTGTCTACCAGTTATAGACATCTAATCTTGGCAGGCCAAACAAATCAGTGACTTGGCCCAAAGTGAGTCATTGCTATATAGCAGGAGTAATAAAGTCAGATTGCCATGCAATTCACTTCCATAAATAATTTCCCCAGCACGTTTTTCCAGATGCTTAATTTTGGTTCTCCAACTATGCATAAGAGGAGATTGTGCTACACACAACCCTCCTGGTATGTTTGTTGCCATTTTGTAGCTTCATTTAGACAAAACAGTACTGGCATGTAGCAAGAGAATCAAGCATAACATATGTTCTCATAACACACAGCTGAAGTGCCACAATCAAATGTCAGAAAAGAGCTCAGAATAGTGTTTGTTTGTACCAAATCACTTCCAAGGAGCCAACTGGGGTAGGTAACGCTTCTACAGTATAATCCTAAACAGAGTTATACCTTTCTAAGTCCATTGAAGTCAATGGGCTTAGGAGGGTATGATTCTGCTTAGGAAGGCACTGCTAATAACCTACTAGAACACTCTGAAAATAAGTGTTCTTAAACACAAAAAAAGTAGGTTGCTTACTTGAAATTGATGCTCTTTAAGTGATCATACATATGGTCACACAACCCCTTTCTCCCTTCTCACAATAGGTACTCTTAATTTTCAGCAGCATTATTTTGGAAGAACAGAATCTACATATCCTTCTCATACACTTTGCATTTTGAAAGACAGCTACACTCATCAAAGGAAAAAATAGGCGTGTGTTTTTAATTACCTTATTCATGGTAATGGCATTTTGCTTGGCAAGCACTTGCTCCATGGAATTCATGTCAAGAGTGTATTTCAGCTTGTCTGGGTGCTCACGATACTTCCTTTCACTAAGAATATCAGTGGCCTTCTTTGCTTTCTCTACATCTAGAGACTGAATTGGCACCCAACCAATTCCTCTCAGCCAGGTACTGAAATCTGCTCTGTAAAGATTCTTTAAAGGAAGGGGGGAAATGGGATATAAAGAGAAATGTCAGCTTTCACATTTAAGAGTAACATGTTCTTCCACTGCCACAAAATGGTCTGTAGTTGGGATGGTGGCTCCATATCATATCCCAGTGAACTCCTGTCCCCTAAAGTGGAAGCCCATAACCATTTTGAGCAAATGGCCTCCCCTCGAGGGTACCTTATCATAGCCAAGAAACACAGACTGTTTTGAAGGAGGATATTATGTATTAATATAAATCCATTGTCTGGTAAGTATGACCTGTGTTACTTGGTGCTTGGCCACAATCATCACTCCGACCATTCCTGGCAGCCATTTTAAAACAGTTGGTTCAGTGACTATGGATTCCTACTAAAATGGAGGAAGTGAAGTGAATCATATTCCTCCACTATTAAAGCTGGGACAATATCCATCCCTTTTCCTCAGTCCTATGATTAAGCCTATTAATTCATCAAGAAAGGTGTAACACATGTCAAAAAAAATTGGGAAAGTGCAATGACTTCAGAATCTACCAGAGCACAACATGCATCGCGTCTGTCAAATCAGCACATCTGAGCCAAAAAAAACCCTGAGCAATTGGATCTAAAGGGATAGAATCCTAGCTTAGCATTCTGCCACAATCCTTCCTAGATATTAGTTAGTGCTATGACCACAAGCACCATCATCAACAAATAACATACATCACTCTGAATCTGCATCCTGTTTCTTGACAATTCCAGACTCATGGCATCAGGCAACAGGGTGTAATTATGTAAAGATTGTCTGTAGTTTATATCGGTAACGACATCTTGGGCTTTCTTAGCAGCTGTCACACTGAACATGTCGAAAGGGGTGTGATACTTAGTCTTGCTCTTTTCATAATCCTTCCGATATAACCGATCGGACTGTAGTTTGGCCACATTCATATAATGGACCAATTTAGGATCATCCTGCAGACTACGGAACCCAACTTGTTTTCCTTTATCTTTCTCATAGGCTTCCTTGTACTTGTACTGGAAAACAAACCAAAACAGTTTGACAATTAATTTAAAAGTTTTTAACAGTCAATAGTTAGGCATAATTGATGGTGACAAGAGCCATAGCCAACTTATGGTAATCCTGTAGGGTTTTCAAGGCAATAGATGAACAGAGGTCATTTGTCATTGTCTGCCTCTGTGTAGCAACCCTAGACTTCCTTTTGTGATCTTCTACCCAAGTGCTAACCAGGGCCAACCCTGCTTAGGTTCTGAGCCCTGACAGGATTGGGCTAGCCTGGGCCATCTAGGTCAGGTGTCCAGAGATAGGAGCCCACCCCCACTCCTGCTGCCCAAACCACCACCTCCCAGCAGTGACAGCACCACAACCTGCCACAGCTTCCCAGGAGTCCCTGGAGCAAAGGACGGGGGAAGCATGCCAGGAACTGCCCGCCCTAGTAGTCCTGAAGATGTTAGGTGACAGGTAACCAAGAAAATGAATAAAGCTTGAGCAGTAACATACGTCTGTCTTGGTTTTCAATGAGGTTTTCCCTCCTGCTGCTCAGAAATTTGCCTAACTCCCCTTCCTCACTTTGGAATTAATTGGGAACTGTCTCCCCACTTCAGGGTGAACCAGAGAGTAGAAATCCAGCTCTGCATAGCTGACGGGTAGTGTCCACTTAGCTGCATCAGAAGCTTGCCCAGCACGTCAGAAGACGCAGGTGACTCTTCCGTAGCCACGGGTTAGATGGCGGTGGTGGTGGTGATTTACAGTGCAATCTCAGGCACAGTTACCTCCTTCTAAGTCCACTGAAGTCAATGGGCTTAGAAGGGTGTCTCTCTGCTTAGGATGGCGCCATTAGATAACGAAAAGATGAGAATTCACTAAGGATTTCTAAAGTCGGCAAGAAGTCTTGATTCCTCAGCAGCACAGAATAATCTACTGCCCAGAAGATCATAATCCCTTCTGCAGAAATGCACACCACCACCTGCAACCCAAGAATTTTTAGAGGAGTTAAACTTACATCGCTGGCAATGTTTCGTGAACCTTTTGCAGCAATTATAGAAATGGCATCTGGCCTCAGATCGTACCCTTTGGCAATCAGCTTCTTCCAGTCTGCTTTGTAATGACCCTTAAATAGGAGGAAAAGCATTAGTCTTACCCTGAACGTTTTATGAAAGAGCATATTATCCTTTTGTTCTGAGCATCTAAGTGTCTGCAGTCCCAAAAGGCAACCTAAAAGGCCATTTGCATAAGTAATTTTTGTCATATCAAGTAGGAAAAAAGAATTGGCAGCTTCAGCACAAACAGAATGCACTATCATTATAGCTGAAAAGGGAATGAATAGTTTACCTGTCCTATAGGTAAAATAGAGTGATGGGGAAAATTACAAGCAAAACTAATTTTTTTTTTAAAAAAAAAAACTTTTCTAATTATTAGGAGGATATCACTTTACGGGGGGGAAACCTATACAATACTCACTTCACTTATATTATAAGCGTTGACTCTGGCTTGAATAAATTGAGGAAGATCAGGATCCAAGTGATAAGTGTGTTTAACTTTCTCGCCTTCCACTTTGTAGTTTATCTAAAAGGAAAACAATGCATATGTCATCAGTCTTACATAGCAGGTACAGGTCACCAATTTCTCCCCCCCCCCCCCGGGGTAATGGTGTGTGTGTGTGTGTGTGTGTGTGTGCTTGCATGCCTGGAAGTCATGGCAACTCCTACTGGGGGCTTAGATATTTTTAAGAGAGCCTGCCTCTGCATCCTGAGCCCTGGTATTCCTTGGAGGTCTCCCTTCCAATTACTTGCCAGGGTCGGCCCTGCTTAGCTTCTGAGATCTGACGAGATTGGGCTTGCCTGAGCTATCCTGGTCAGGTCCGGGTTCCAAATTCTGAATTGATCAGCAGACTATTTATGTACATTTAATGTATGTTCAAACATAACTAGCTTCTCAAAATACCAGTACATAGTGTACTAGTCCATCTGGCTATCCAGTTGAGATCCAAATTCAGCTGCACTAAAAGTGACAAGTCAAGTGAAATTTAGGGACAAAAACCCCAATGGCCCAATGGCCTGGGGGGCCACCCCCACTGGGGCTGCTGCAGCCCTAATCAAGGGTGACCCTTGCCCATGTAGGACTGGTGCCAAAGACCAGGCACCTAGCTAAGCCCCACAACGTAGGCTGGGCAAGCTCTTTCTCCCTGTCCATTTCAGAAGTGGAGTAGCACCATTTCCCAGTGGTCCTTTTTCCTCCCGTTCTACTGGTGCTAGTAGAAAAAGACTAGATGTATGGGCCTAGGAACTGTGATACTGTCCTTAAAATTCTAGGAATGTCTTAAGCCTATGAAGATAGATCCGGGTGGGCAGCCATATTGGTCTGAAGCAGAACAAGGTTTGAGTCCAGTGTCACCGTTCTTAATAATGTGAAATTAAGGCACGTTCTTTGTTCTTAAGTACGTGAAATTAAGGCACCAAACTGAAAAGAAACTCAAGAATGATTCTGCACATTTTCAAACACAGTCATTTTTTAAATTTATGTTTTTAATTTAAAATATGGTAGGCTGGCATTTGCAAGAACTTACATCACTAAGCTGCTTGGTGTTTTGCTTAGCCAAAACCATTGGCATTGAATCTGACAAACTTGTGAACTTGAAGGTGTCTGGATGCTGGCGATATTTATGTTCATCTAATGCCTCTCCAGCTTTTTTAACTTTTTCCACATCTAGTGAACCCAAAGGACTCCATCCAATTCCTTTGAACCAGCTGTTGTAGTCTTGTTTGTAAACATTCTAGGGGAGAAAGAAACAAACAGATATTCAAAGAAGAGAACAATTATTACATAACACATTTCCCGTGTCCTACAAAAACTGCTGTACTCAACTAGATGTAGTTCTGTCTACAAAGATAAACACAATGCTTCATCTTTGTCTTTGAACACTTTCCAGAATATTACACTGCTGCAACCTAACTTACCAAATTCTTAGGTGCTTACAAACTACCATGAACAGTTCCTACATCTGACGTTGCATTAATATATTCTAAGGTACTTTTATCTATCCCTTCCAGATTCCAGCTATTTACTTATTTATTTATTTAATTCAATTTATACCCTGCCCTCCCCACCAAGGCGGGCTCATACATAACCATACACTAAATTTATTAAATTGTAAATGAACAAGAGGGGGACCCGCGATACTCGTGGGGGGGGGAGAGAAGAGCTCCGTCTCCTCCATCCCCCCCATCTCCCCGAGGCGGCGGGGGCGGCGGCAGCGGCGAGGCCCGTGTTCGCCCCCAGCTCACCGCTTGTTAGCCTCCGGCTCGCACGTTTTTGTCTCCGCTCGGGAAGGAGGTGGCTCCAGAGAAAACTAATTGATGCAGCCCCCGGGCCGCCGGAGGGCTGGAGCCCGGAGAAGGAGGTAGTGGGAGGAGGCGGAGGCGGCAGCGAGGCCTTCCTACCCACCCACCCAGCCGGCCTGCCGGCTCCGGGGAGGAGGCGGCGGCGGCAGCAAGGCCTCTCCTCCCCGCCCGGCCTCCCCCCCTCCCCACCCACCCGGCCGGTGGCAGCGTTTGCAGAGCGTCTCCTGCGCACGCACAGGAGACGCTCTTGCACTTTCGGGGGGATTTAAACATCCCCCCGAATTTTTTTTTACTTTTTTTATTTTTGTGCACATGTGGGGACTGCCCCACATGTGCACAAACCTCCCCCTGCCCCCCAAGTGCCCCCAAAGTGCAGATATAGATATCTGCACGGAGGGGGCAACTTGGGTATTAGTATAAGGATGGGGGGGGGAGTTCCTCAGGTAAGAAAGTCATTTTTGACCAAGTGAAGGCCTAGGCTTTAACTATTTGCCCCTCCAGCATCCTTTTGTTGTGCTTCTAATGTGAGAATTCTGTTAAACTACATGATATCTGCATGGAACATGATATACATAGTTAAGGTAACATTTGATGCTTCAGATTCAAATCTCTGCTCAGTTCTCCATGCCTGTTTCCAAAGGGGAATGAAAGACACAAAATACAATGTAATGTTTCTTAAAATTGGAAAGGGAACTATGAAAGTCAGCGGACACATTTAGAAAACTTTACAAGCCAAGTACAAATCCCAGTTCAATCTTTTTTTCAAAGGCACCAATGAAATACAGTGCAATATAATACATCCCTTGGACATTCAGTCACTGGAATGAAAGTTTGTATGCAAGTACTTTGCATTTCAAACGCGGGAGGGAAAGGAATACAGTATCTAACAGAACTTATATGACCCCATATTCAGCATGAGCTGCACTAGTTTATTGAATTTAACTCATTTAAATAAATGTAATAAAACAATAAAATTAGCGATGCTAACTAAATTTCCCCCTGCATATTAGCGCCAATCTACCTGTAGTCATATTGGCTTCAGATGGAGACCTCTATTCAATACATTTATTTCATTTATATCCACTTTTCTCCCCAATGGGGACCCAAAGCAGTTTACAAAATTCTCCCCTCATCCTTCACTCTGTGAGGGAGGTCAGGCTGCGAGCATGTGACAAGCCCAAGGTTATCCAATGAGTGTCCATAACAGAATGGAAACTGGAACTTGGGTCTGCCAATCACTACACCATGCAGGCTCACATCCATTAATAAAAACTGGATCAGCATTATGACATACATCCTTGTTCAGGTACACATCTGCATCCGCAGTACAGGTAGATGTGCCTTGCAAGTCAGAGCTATTGTACAATTAGAAGAAGAAGAGAAAATGTATTGCTGAAAGACAGCCAAGGAGTTATGGGCCCTCCATGTCTCTATCCCTTTCCTTTGTAACAATAACAGTGCCATCCTAAGTACAACCCAATGGGTGTAGAAGGGTACTACTCTGCTTTAGAATGGCACTGCAAGCAAACCTGATAGCCATGGATCCTGGACAAAGCTTGTGTTCTACAACCTCGGTAAAAATAACTAAATCTTAGAAATAATGAAAAAGAGATACCATCCTAGAAGTACAATTACATTCCTCTCCACATCAACTGCATTGCACAGCATGTTTGTTTGGAGATTTTTGAAGCCCGTAATACTTACATCGCTCTGAATCTGCATCCTGTTCCTTGCCAGCTCAACACTCATGGCATCTGGTAAGCACGTATAATGATGGAGCAGGTGTTTGTAGTGGGAGTTAGAAGCTACATCCTGAGCTTGCTTTGCAGCCTGGATACTGACCATCTCCACAGGTGTGTGGTAGCTAGTCTTGCTCTTCTCGTAGTCTTTCCTGTACTCACGGTCAGACTGCATTTTTGCAACATTCATGGAATGGACAAGCTTAGGATCATCTTGTAGGCTTCTGAAACCAACATGTTTTCCTCTTGCCTTTTCATAAGCCTCTTTATATTTGTACTAGAATTCCAGCAGAGAGAAAGAGAGATGGTCATTATGCATGGATATCTAAACACTGTGTATGCAGAATTCCCTTCCATTTTTGCGGTGAAGAAAACTTCCCCTTGTGAAGTATGCAACAAGAAAACTTGTTGCATACTTCATAATGCAAACTTTTCTAACATAGAATCTCCTTATGGTAGAAAACCAATGTAGTTCAAAGTGATTTATTACGGTATTACACCAGCATGAAACACAGAACAAAATATACCGTAGACATCACCCAAAATCATTAAAAGTTTCAGATAAAACTATAGTAAACTTTGTATAGGTAAAGGTTCCCTCGCTCGAAAGCCAGTCAAGTCCGACTCTAGGGTTGCGGTGCTCATCTCCGTTTCAAAGCCGAAGAGCCAGTGCTGTCCGAAGACGTTTCCGTGGTCATGTGGCCGGCATGACTAAACACCAAGGCGCACGGAACGCTGTTACCTTCCCACCGAAGTGGTACCTATTTATCTACTTGCAATTTCTTGCTTTCAAACTGCTAGGTTGGCAGAAGCTGGAACTAGAGACGTGAGCTCACTCCGTCATGCGGCAACTCAGGTCTCGAACTGCTGAACTACTGACCTTCCACAGCCTGCAGTTCAGCATCTTAACCACTTGAGCCACCGCAGCTCCTAAACTTTGTATAAGAAATTGTAAATAACATTCCAATAATATGAAGAGATATATTATGAGAGAAGGATTTTAACCTAAGACTTAAAATTTATAAAATTACATATATTGGTTTATATCATACTTTATGTTTCCTTACTTTCTCGAACATTCGGGCAAGTTTTGCAGGCTGCTGCACAGAATTTTGCACAAAGTGCAGTCACCTGCGGGTTTTCTCCCAGGAGCAACATTTTAACATATCCCAGATTTGAACACCCAGAGTTTCTATTGAGCAGGGGGGAGATAAATTTTGAGCGATTCATTTGGTAAAAGGAGCAGTAAAGGAGGATATGTTCTGTTGTTTTTATCTCGCAACTGCCACAGGGACATAATCTTTCATTCAAAGGAATCTTTTTACATTGGCCCGCTACTACTGCTGTTGGGAGGGCTTGCCATCTAGCGAGAGTGAATGCCCTCGGATGGATTGAGATCTCCTTCTGAAATAAGCATTCTGCTGGGGTGGCTGTACGAAAGCCCATTTAGATTATCAAGGTCCTAGAACCTTCTCCTGGAGTAGTTATCCGGGTCATCCTAACACACATCAGGTAAAACTGTTACCTGTATTCAGATGATTCAAATGGCTACCTGTCTGTTAGACTGAGCCCAGAGTTGGGAGCAATGCTCCCTCTAAACTGTGGAATCTTGTGAACAAAAATTCTACTTTGTGAGCTACTGGCATTAAAGTTGTGAGAGAGCGATTTGGTTACTGCATAAATTAATTTGCTCTGGAGCCATCCTTCCTGAGCTAAGACAAAAATGTGTGAGCCGGAGGCTCCAAAACTGTCAGCTGGCTCACACTAATCTTAGAGGGAACACTGGTTGGGAGCATATTGCTCCTGACCTGAAACATTTTCACTTCTTATCTAATATGCTTCCAAATTCAACTCAAAGGGGTGTTGTCGACCATTAAGCCCCACTCCGCTTGGGCCTGCCTGCTTGAAGAACCATCTGTCCCACTATTAGTCTCCCTGCCTAAAAATTATCCAATTGACCACTGTTGAGTTTTACTCTTTTGGGGGGCGGTGGTAGGATCTTTTGGAATCCTCTCCCTGAGGAAGTAAAGAGACCACATTGCCATAGTTTCACAAATATTGTAAAACTATGTAGTTTAAATGGACCTTTAGTGGCAGCTAAAGATTACATGCTGTGGCAGAGCCATGGGTGGTAGCGTTCATCATCACTGCATTGTTTTGTGGTTCATATCATTATTTTTAGGTAGAATCTACGAAAATTTAGATCAATTAAAATACTCTAGTCCAAAAAACTCTAGTTATCATGTTTTTGTACCACACTTCAAAACTATGTCTTGACTGCCCTGCTGCTGATGGTCTGTGGCCCTTTCAAAGGCTTTTCCTGCAGATTTCTGGTATGGTTCTTACTCTCTGAGCAGTGAATGTGCAATGGCACAATTATTGTTTTCATAAAATATCAGGAATGTTGTTATTCTATTAGAAAGTCATGTCTGGATATTGGAACAATACTCCCAAAACAGAACAAAAACTACAATTGTGCCGAGAAACTAATAAAATACATTAAAATAATTTTTGAGCCTACACTGCTCTCCCCCAGAGACAGCAGGAGTGACTAGAGAGTATAGAGCATGCCCCAGGTGGTGTGTGGCACATCAGCCTTTAAATACCCTTTAAAGTTCAAAAGGTCACTGTTTCAACAGGCAGTAGACCTCCAGACTTGGGAGACCAGGTCTCCTTCCTATTCAAAATAATGGCCCTTTAAATTTTAAAGGCCACTGAAAGAGGCCAATAGAGTACAGAACAGCTGCTCACCTCATAGCAGCAGTGAAGGAAGAGGGAGGAGGAGAGACAGAGAGTACTCCCCAGCTCCTTTAACTTCTCTTTTAACTTTAAAATCCTCTGCAGTACACCTGACCTCCAGAGCCACCATAACCATGCACATGATGGGAAGTGGAAAACAGGGGCATAAGCAAGGGCAGGTGACTTGCAATGGAGTGATGATGGAAGAAGTGAAATATGTCCTATCAGGGCATAAATATCCTCCCCCAGGATATTTGCCTGTCCCCTTCTATCACTGTCTTCCACCACTAGGTGAAGACATTTTTTCTTTTTTTGTAATTTGGCGTTCTCTTATTTACTTCTCCTTCCTACCCTATGTTTTAATTACTGGTTTTATTTGCAGTTTTAACTGATTTTAGATAAGTTTTATAATGTTCTGCTTTAACCATTTTGGTGGCCCTGTTTCGTCCGAAAGGTGGGATATAAACTTTGTAGATAAATAAACCACAAAGGCCGGCAGGATGAGTGAATAGCAGTTGTTCAATCTGGAAGTAAAATAATCTAAGCATGGAGAGGAAGAGCATGATGCCGTTTGCACAGGGTGCCAAAATCCCCTAAGGCTGCTTTGAAGAGTGATACAAACTGAATCGATTTGGATACTTACGTCACTAGCAATGTTTCTCGAAGCCTTAGCTAAAGTAATTGGAATAGCATCGCCAAGTATATGGGGCCCTTTGGCTAGTAGGTCCTGATATCCAAGTTTGTAATAAGTCTGGAAGGAACAAAGATCAAAATATTTAGCAAGCCATATAAGCAACTACTAATGAGAGTCAGTGTGGTGTAGTGGTTAAGAGTGGCGGACTCTAATCTGGAGAACCAGGTTTGATTTCCCAACTTCTCCACATGAAGCCTGCTGGGAGATCTTGGGCCAGTCAGAGTTCCCTCAGAACTTGCTCAGCCCCACCTGCCTCACAAGGTGCTTGTTGTGGGGAGAGGAAGGGAAGGTGATTGTAAACCACTTTGAGACTCCTTAGGGTAGAGAAAGATGGTATAAAACCCAACTCTTATTATTATTATTATCATTATTATTATTCAGAACTGTCCCAGCAGTACATATAACTGCTGTTCTCTATTTAACTGCACATAATCATAGACAATAAGGAATATATAATTCTCAGTTTGTAAACTAAAATGAGGAAGTGCAGAAGAAATGGATTAAATGTCCAGACTTCCCAGTGAAAAAGACAAATAAGAATAAGGGAGGTAATGTGATCTGCCTTCTAACAATCTGTATTTGCCAAGCTGTAAATGAACCAAAGTTTTTCAATTACCACTTACATCACTGATATTAGCTGCATTGTATTTAGCCTGTATGAACTGAGGGGCATCAGAAGGCAAGTTGTACTTATGCTTGTTTTCCTCTCCAGAAGATTTGTATAGTCTCTGTGAAAGAAAGGAACAGGGTAATAATAAATGCCTCTGTGTCCAAGTAGAACACTCCATAGAACACTATGTGCTAGTTCAATGGCTTTTGGCTGCAGTTCTCTGTCTACATACTTGGAAATAATGTCCATTAGACACAGTGGGACTTACTTCCAAGGTAACAGGCATGACTTCAATGAACTTAGAAGGGTGTAACTCTGCTTAGATTTGCACTGTACCTTTCCATGCATACTAATTTGCCTTCTTATCTGAAAGAAAGCCACAAATATCCCAGTGGAGAATAGGTATGTTTTCAAAAGTATATGTTAACAAATTACAATCATGAAAGCATACCAATATATGTAATTGAGAGAATAACATTAACTCTTGCTATTTAGAAGTCAGTTTCATTCTCATCTGAAGAAGGTATCAAATTCACATTCATTATATTCAGCAGTTCTGAATCTTACAGAAGTGGTCTCAAATTTTGTTTTGCTCCTCTTGAATTCAGGAGGGAAAAGGTCCTCCTGAAGGGTTTTGCCATCCTTCTAAAACAGAACACTGAGCTGGCAAAACAAGCCTCTTGGAACAGAGAGTTGCAAAGGTACAGTGGCACCACCAGTCTTTGGCCCAATCTGCATTTAGCAGTTGCTCAGTTGTTTTACCAAACCCACACTGGAAGAGGAAAATATGCAGTTCAAAACCACATTCAACTACCCCAGCCAACACCTTACTGACTGCAGAATCACCCCCCCCCCATGGCCATAAAACAGCCATAAATCTATGCAGACAGCCACCATAAACCCAGTGATCAAACAAAGTGAATGCAGCATGCAGTCTGGACACCGCCATAAAATGCGACACTCAATCAAAGTGAAAGTGGCATGCAATGTAGATGGGAATTTCTGTTCCAGTGTGGGTTTGGTATAACAGCAGAGCAAATGCTGGATGCAGACTGGGCCTTTATTACCACGCATTGTATTTATAGTGGTTGTTTCATCGTCAGGGGAGTTTAGTAGAGCTATTCTTCTTTAAAATGAGGGTCTGCATTGGACTAAGGATGAAAGGATATAGCATAGAAACCATAAACCAAAATAAACTCCAGGTTTCCATAAATATTTCATGCAGTGTCCTCTTTCTTAGTAGATACTGTACTTTCTTTCAAACTACTCACATCACTAAGCTGAAGTGCATTCTGCTTAGCCTGGACCATGACAGGTGAGTCTACCACACTGGTAAATTTGATCGTGTCCGGGTGCTGGCGGTAATTTTTTTCATTCAAAGCCTCTCCCGCTTTTTTAGCTTTCTCTACATCCAGTGACCCAATTGGAATCCACCCAATGCCTTTCATCCAGCTGTTGAAATCTGCATGGTAAAGATTCTGGGTAATAAAAAGGAAGGAAGAAGACAACGAGTAGATGAGTAGATATCCTTTCCTTATTTCTCTTTGCCTGTCTGTTTGTTTAGACCCACCTTGAATAAGACACACTTACATCACTCTGTATCTGCATCATGTTTTTGGACAATGCCACACTCATTGCATCAGGCAAGAAAGTGTAATGGTGCACCAGGTGCTTGTAATTGGTGTTGCTGGCAATTTCTTGGGCCTTCTTGGCAGCTACAACATTGACCATATCCAGTGGAGTGTTGTACTTGGTCTTGCTTTGCTCATAACCCTTCCTGTACTCCCGCTCGGATTGCATCTTGGCTACATTCATATAATGGACCAGTTTGGGGTCGTCTTGGAGGCTCTGGAATCCAATCAGTTTGCCTTTGGCACGTTCATAGTCTTTTTTGTACTGGAACTGTCAGATAACAAAATAAAAATAAGATGTTTTTTATGGTATGGAACGGAAAATGCTTTTGCTATATATAAGGACTGTTCTTTAAGTGGGAAGGCCCATATAACTGAAACAGGCAATATTTTCATGACTAGCTCCAGCATGAGAGCCATTTTGAATGTAAGACAGCTGCTGCACCATAAGCAGAGAGGATTGTGTGATGGCTGGCATGTATCCAACAATCTGCAGACTTCACAGAACAGGACTTTCCCAATTCTCCTCCTGCTAAAGCCTACTGATGTCCCCATAATTTTGTTCCTGGGATTCAGAGGACCTTCAGGAACAGCACAGGGGGCAACATGGGAATCTACAGTACTTCCTGGGCCCTCTTCCACAACAGGAAATGCTGCTACATCAGAGAAATTGCATAGTTGGACACAGACCACTGATGGCTTGTACACCACTCTGCATTGAGTTTTAGCACACTAGTGACACTTTCTGTCTTTGCAGGTCCTAAAACCTAGTATATGTAGAGATCTGCACGTGCCATTAGCACTCTTCATAAAACCAGTGACTTAGCAAATGCAGTAACTGCCACAGTGGAGCTGCTTAGGATAATCATGGTAATTATCCACCCTAACAATTATAATGCAATAATTCTGTTGCACTGAGATGTTGACTACAGCACACAGCAACTCCCCTGCAGAAGGTAATCAGGTATCTTAATGCTGAGATGAAAAGAAAAAAGGAAATCAAAAGAGTGAAATGATTAATTCAAGTGAAGATAACAGCCAGCCGTATGCAGTTAACAGCCCTCTTTTAAACTATATCTGAACCAACAATCAAGACTTCAGTTTTACAGCCAGAAACATGCACTGTATAACTGAGCTGCATCTCGAGGTCATTTTCTGCACAAGGAAGTAGGGGTGGTTTGAGATTTTGAAATTAGTACCAATAGACCTTGAATCTGGTACATGATAAGCTACTTTAAGTTCCTTCAGATATACTGTTACGATAGGTTTTTCCCATTGAGAATTGGTTGGATCCTACCAGCTTTTACATAGGCAGAAGAGGAATTGGGGCTGTTTTTGACATGCCAAAGGCTATGTCTGGGATTATGTTAACGAGGATCAAGAAACCACCCAGGAAGGAGCCACAGTAAGGAGGCAATCAGCAGTAAAGCTGGAAGGATTCAACCCCAAAACTACCAACTGGAACACAAAATACTTACATCACTAGCAGAGTGTCTAGCAGCCTTGGCAGCTTTGATGGGAATAGCATCATATCTCAGATCGTATCCTTTCGTTTTCAGCTCTTCCCACGCCAGTTTGTAGTAGGTCTAGAAGACAATGGTTTGTATTTATATATATACTAGCAGCCAAGCTCATTGTAAAAGCAATACAACGAGCTCTAGACTGGACTACGGGCGGCTGTCCATCCGGGGAGGCTGCCTGCTGACTGGTTCCCTCCTCCCTCCCTCCCTTCTGTGGGGCAGGGCGCGCAGCTAGCCTGGGGTGTGGGGAGATGGGGAGGACAATGGTGGAGCCCGCTGCAGTGGGCTGGGCTCGCTTACCCCTGGGCAAGGTGGGAGGCACCAGGGGACGCCACACAGGATCCCCCCACCTGCAGCAGGCCTGCGGAGCCGCCACCACCTCCTCCAGCTGGGCTCTGCCTCTACCAAGCGAGCCTCAGCAAACAGACAAGCGGTGTCACCCATCACGTAATCTGGCGCTCCTCCGTCCTTGAGAGTGCCGCCACCACCTCTCTCTCTCTGACTGGAGCTTCCTGGGTGCGTGTCACCGGCCGCCAGGTTTCTGCCGCTCCGCTGAGGTCTGCTTGGGCCGGGCCAGCTTGTGCCCTCAGAGCGTTTGTCTCCCCGGACTGAGCGGGGTTGCCTCCCACCCGCTGCCTTGAGGAGACCCTGTCAGAGCCAGGCATGGGGAAACCAGGCCACCACCGCTGCATGGTAGCAAACGAGAGGCCCTTCAGGGAGGGGAAGCAACTGTCTCCTGAGGGAATTTGTGGCCAGTGCCGCTTCTGTGGGCGGGACGCAGGCAATGCAGCCAGTGGATGGGGAGTCCTCTGAGTGATACATCAGGGAGCCAACTGATTTGGGACCACGTGGAATGTTCTGGAGAGTGCCACTCCAAAACACAATATTTATATTTATATATATATATGGCTAGTTCTCTATATTAAACATTGTATTGCACAAAAACCATACTAAAAAGCAAGCTTACATCACTGATGTTGTAGGAATTAACCTTCGCCTGGATAAACTGAGGTGCATCACCTGGGAGATTATATTTGTGAACTGTGTCTTCATTTTTGGCTTTATAAAGGACCTATAATAGAAACGGATGGAGAAAAATGATTTTACATTCACCATATACATAGTCTGGCATGCTTAAAAGATGTGGTGTCCTACATAGCAGCAAGCCACAAAGTATGTGCATTCTAGACTAATCATACAAAAACGTGTAACAGGGACTCCCAACAGAACAAAGTTTGAGTCCAGTGGCACCTTTAAGACCAAAAAAGTTTTATTCAAGGTATAAGTTTTTGTGTGCAAGCACACTTCTTCAGATACAGTGAAACAGAATTTCCTCAACCATTACATATACCTAAGGGCCTACCAGTGATCTTCTGCTAGACCCAGTTGTTCCCAAAGAAGTGAGAACCACATCTTCCTTACTATTGCTTTGACCCACAAAATAAATTGACAGAAGCCTGGTGTTATCATTCATCAGCTATATGTTTGCATTTTCAGATGCGCAAGCCAGTGTTTTAGGTAAAGGTAAAGGTTCCCTTGCTCGAAAGCCAGTCGAATCCGACTCTAGGGTTGCGGTGCTCATCTCCGTTTCAAAGCCGAAGAGCCAGCGCTGTCCGAAGACGTTTCCGTGGTCATGTGGCCGGCATGACTAGACACCAAGGCGCACGGAACGCTGTTACCTTCCCACCGAAGTGGTACCTATTTATCTACTTGCAATTTCTTGCTTTCGAACTGCTAGGTTGGCAGGAGCTGGAACTAGAGACAGGAGCTCACCCCGTCTTGCGGCACCCGGGTCTTGAACTGCTGAACTACTGACCTTCCACAGCCTGCAGTTCAGCGTCTTAACCACTTGAGCCACCGCAGCTGTTTTAAAACTGGCTAATTAAAGTCCACATAATATTTGCAAACTGTTACAGACAATTCAGAAAAAGGATGCTAAATTGGTATGCGAAGAAGCTTAGAAACAATGAGGAAAACCCTGAGATGTTTGCTCCAGATCCCCATTGCAACAGATAGCACTTCTACCAGCTTCTCCTGTTTTGTTTCCATGTTTATAACTATAGAAACAGATGCCTAACAGTGCCTCATAAGCCAAAACACGTTGAATTATTTTTGTTCTCATATACACATGCCTCCTACAGCCTTTGGTAGGCTGGGTTAGAATATTAGGGTTAATTCTATTTTGTACTATTGCATCCAAAGGAACTTAAACTGCTCAAGTACATTCATGAGTGGAGGAATGGGCCACAATGCTAATAGTTTCAATTAATTTGAACGTAACTTCTCTCTTTGCAAGTCTGTCTTCAGAACAGCAAAAAAAAAAAAAAAACCCAATTATTCCAGTGCAAGGTAGGCAGTCTTGCTCCTTAGACTGATGAGAATAGGATTTCTACCAAATTCTTAGTGGTCAAATAAGCATTTTTGGACCTCAAGTGGCCAACACACACAGAGAGACACAATGAGAACCAATACTTACATCGCTTCTTTGGGCCTGGTTGATTTTAGCCTGTACTGTAACAGGGTCATCTTCAATTGATGTAAACTTAAGAGTGTCTGGATGCTGACGGTATTTCCTCTGTTCAAAAAATAATTAAAAAGGAACTATTACACCTCCTTGATGGATAATAGCACCTTTCTAACTTATTTCTACCACATTTTGAAAGAATGCTATAGGGGAAAAATAGGAATGGGTTCAATCCCCCTTCTTTCTCTCCAACCCAAAAAATTGATTATTAGGATTTCAGTTTTTAAAAAATGTTACAGTTGGTAGACTGGGTAACTGTGCACTCCATACTCACTTGTTCATATGATCTTCCAGTTAGCTGGAGATGTCTCTACAGGTGTACAGAACTCTCTATGTACATTTATTCCCAGTTGGATGAGGGTAAATTAGTCTGATCCTGTTTCTGGCTTTGACCTTTAACTCTCTAAATGGTAGGGGCCCAGAATACCTTTTCAATCGGGCTTCAGGCCTGGCTTTGGGACCGAGATGTCACAGTTCACTTAGTTTGATGATCCGGATCTTTAAAGGCATGCCAGCACTGTTGAACCTTCTGGATCTATCAGCAGCCTTTTGATACAGTTGACCATTTGGTCCTGATCTCCCTGGAGGTAAGGGGTGAAGCCCTTAGTTGGTTCTCCTCATTCCTCCAGAGATGCTCTCAGAGGGTTGCTACTGGGGAGGAGAGGTCTTCCCAATGAGACCTGAATTGTGGGGTCCCACAGGGTTCAATCCTCTCTCTGATGTTATTTAACATATATATGCCCCCTCTTGCCGAGATCGTCAGATGGTTTGGAATTGGGTGCCATCAATATGCTGATTACACTCAGCTCTTCCTTCTTCTGAATAAGTAGCCGGCAGCCTGGATGCTGTAGTCCAGTGGTTAAGGGGGAAGCTGGCTGAAGCTGAATCCATCCAAGACAGAGGTCATGTGACTGGGAGAGATGGAGATGCTAGCTGGAGGGTCACTCCTGAGATTCAATTATATCCAGCTGTAGACCCTGTTAAGAACCTTGCAGTGCAGTTGCATTCTATGCTATCATTGCATGAATGAGTGTCCATAGTTAGCATGGTAAGTGTTATTCAGCTACACCAGGCCCACCAGCTGGCTCCTTATTTGTCTGGGTCAGACCTTGCATTGCTCTATTAGGGCAACCCTTGAAAATGCTCTGGAGACTGCAGGTGGTCCAGAATGCAGCTGCCAGGTTGCTGACTGGAACATCATAGTCAGCTCATATTACTCCAATTCTGTGGCAGCTGCACTGGCTGCCAGTTAGTCTCCAGATCCAATTCAAGTGTTGGTGCTAACCTTTAAAGCCCTTAACAGTCTGGGACCCTCATACCTACGGGACTGCCTCTCCCGTAACAACCCCCTGCACTCCCTTCGGTCATCCTCTGGGGGCCTCTCGCAGTTGCCAGGCCCCAGGATGGCTTGGTTAGCTGTCGCCAGGGGGAGGGTCTTCTCAGTTGTGGCCCCTACCCTGTGGAATGCACTCTCGGATGACACTCGTTCCCTGCTGGACTTGTTTAGTTCTTGCATGGCAAGCAAGGCCGAATTGTTTAGGTTGGCCTTTGGAGGGTAACTACATGTTTGGGCTGTTTTTATTAGTGGTATGGTGATAGCCACATATTGTAATAGTTTAAGATTTTAATGTTAATATTTTATATTTGTTTTGTGTTGTTTTTACTTTTTTGGTTTTAATGTTTTAAGTTGCCATGAGACCCTTTGGGTGAGCAGAGACTAAAAAAATCAAACAAACACTTCCATCCTTATCAACCTGCTTTAGCTTTAATGGAAGCTAGGTTTAACAAGACCATGAAAGGACTTCTACCATCACACCTAGACTGTGGAATTCCGTCCCAGAGGAGGTTAATTTGGTGTAGCCCTTACAGGCCTTCTTTTCTTTTTCTTTTCTGGAAGGCATTGAGCTCAATTAAATAGGGAAGCTGATTTCTACTGGAATCTGTGCCTGCCTGTTTTAGATATCTTTATGCTATTGAGTGATTTCTTATGAAATTGTTTTATCTGAATGTTTATTGTAAACCACTTTGAGAAATATTATAAATATTTTTTTTTAAAAAAAATCAAATGTATTTTACCTCACTGATAATATCTGAAGCTCTTTTAGCTTTTTCTACATCCAGGGACCCCAATGGCACCCAGCCACAGCCTTTCATCCAACTGTTATAGTCAGCTTTATATTCATTCTGGAAAAGGCAATAAAAATTACAGTACAAAATTGCATTATATGACATTCTTACAAGTTATCCAATGTGCAAGGAAACATTCTTTGAAAATAATGTTTGAACAGAAGGCAAGCTGTTGTGCTGCATTGTGTGAAATAAATGTCAGGTTGTAATACAGTCTGTTACAAATGGGCAACAGCAAGTGATGAAGCAATTAAGAATTAACATGAGAAAGCATTCTAATCACTCCATTTATGTGACTGGATTTCCCAATCCAAAAAGAGTAAGCAAAAACAACAACAACACCTGGACATATATCTTAAAATTATTTTGAAAGCTGAATACATACAGAATAAGTTCCAAAGTCTATTTCACTATTGAGAGACAATGAAGCACAAAAGTGTGATTAGAATGAATGACTACTTTAAATGTGAGAACCTGTACACTTCTTCCACATGAAGGTTTTTCTCCACCTTGGCTTCCAAACTGGAATGGGTTTGGGTTTTTTTTAGGAGGGAGCTTCCACACAACATCATAGTGCAGTTGTCCTATGTCCAGGATTTCCCACCCTCAATACTCTCTTTCCCAAACCTGCTTTACACTCCAGTCTTTTTGGAAAAATTGCCGTCTAAGTGCATTAGCACATCACTGCCATTTTCCTGCTCTAGATACTTTGCATGAGGTATTTGCCCAACCTTTTTTTCTAGCGTGCTTTTCAAAAGCTTTTTTTAAAAAAAAATCTTTAATTGTTCTAATGCTACAATGACTTACTGCCACTTATATGTTTCCATTCCAGTTTTAATGGAGCTGCTATAAGGCCGTAAGTGAATGCATGAAGAAAGGAAGCAACAAGTTACTATGGACGCCAATTATGACCATGCCCCAGATGTCAGTGCAGAATCACTGTGGAATATGTGTGGAAGGGGAAAATTGGGAGGAAGACAAAGGAAAATCACACGTGTAGAAGCTCCATTGTCACATGGGATGCTCCACCGCCTACACATACACCTTTGCATTCAAAGCAGCCATGAAAGCAACATGGAGAATCCTTGTAATGTGGGAGCAGCCACAGGCATTTCAAAGTTACAGAGGTAAAATATATATTCCTATTCAAATTGTCTCAGAGAACTAGGAGTCATTCAGAAAAAATGTGTGTGAAAACTTATGAAAATTATTATATGAATCTAGTAGGTAGGTCTAATCAGGTGCAACGCTCAAATTCACACTGAGGTAATTATGTTAAATTGGCCTCCTATCCATCTCACCCCGACCTTGCAACAGTCACCTCCAGGCTGGATTATTGTAATTCGCTTTACATAGGGCTAACCCCGAAACTGACCCAGAAGCTCCAACTGGTACAAAATGTGGCTGTGCGAGTCTTTACAGGGACCCCATGGAGGGCACATAGCCATCCAGTGCCACGCAAGCAGCATTGGTTGCTGGGGGAGCACCAGATCAGATTCAAGGTTTTGGTGCTTACCTTTAAAGCCCTTAACAGTCAGGGACCTACATACCTTCGGGACTGCCTTTCCCGATATGTCCCCCGGAGGGCATTAAGATCAGCAGATAAGAATCTTCTGGTGGTTCCCAGCCCCAAAGATATCTGGCTGGCCTCGACCAGGGCCAGGGTCTTTTCTGCCCTGTCCCCAGCCTGGTGAAACTCTCGGTTGAGGCCAGCAACAGTTCCCTTACATCTGCCCAGCAACCCCCCCAAAACTAAATGCTAGATATGCCATCTTGTTCTTCAAATGTTTTCAAATACTTATGTTTGAATGTTTTTAGTATTGAATTTTTATGGTTTTAATTGGGTTTATAATGTATTGAATTCTTCTGTTGTAAACTGCACTGAGCCCTGCATAAGCGGGGAAGGGCGGTCATGAAATCTAATGAAATAAATAAAACTATGCTGAAACTATGTTGAAAGTATATCAAAATATTAGACAAAGAAAAGTTAGCAGCTATACACCAATACTTCTGGATTGTTTATTGTTCATAATTTGGCCCGATCAAATTGTACCTATATATTTTCTTAATGAATTAAGCACAAAACCTTAGGATATATAAGGGTTTGATCTATCCATAGTTAAAACGCCATTTGTGAACATGGTATCTCCCTCCTCTCCTTTCTGCCCCAGTTTATTGCTTATTGCTGATCTTGGGGGCTCCCAAAAATTTCATTTGGAAAAATGGCATAATTCTACGCCTGCACAACCCTTTCTTTAGCAGAATATTACTAACTGTGCAAAAGAGCAAGAGCACTTACGTCACTCTGTATTGCATAAGACTTCTTGGCAAGTTCCACATTAATACTATCAGGAGGATAGGAGTAGTTGTGAATGAGATGCCTGTAGTCTGTATTGCTGGCAATAGCCTGTGTATTCTTTGCTTGTACAACTGAGATCATGTCCAGCGGTACTGTGTACCTAGTCTTTGACTCTTCATAACCTTTTTTGTATTCACGCTGTAAAAGAATAAATCAATTAATTTCAGTAGTCAAAAGTTTTTGCTAACAAAACTGGACATTTCATAAAATGCAGGTAATCTGGATAAACATCATGTCTGTGATATTTCCAGCTGCTCCAAATGAGTGGACCCTTGCTTTAAAAATATTTGGAATACTTGTCTTTTAAGAAAATGGCTGTATGGAGTCAGGGTAAGGGAATACGTTCTTGAAGCAATGGAATACCTTTGTTAATGACTAGTGTGTGTACGGAGAAAGTAGTAAATCAGATAGTGGGGCTGGATGTTATTAATCCATTCTTCTAAGCTTTGATTTGGTAGCTGGAACTTTTCTCTATCTGAGGAGGGCTTCCTAGGCTGAAGGGAGAGTTCTCACTCAGAAAAGGGGAGTTGTTGGATCCAATCCATTGTTACAAATTCTGAGACAAGGTGTGTGCTATTCTATGTCATCTTTTTTTAAAAAAACAAACAAAACCAAAACCCCTTTTGTTTGCTCCCATCAGAAAAACGAGACAGACAACAGTTTGGAAGCAAACAAGGGCCACTTTATTAACTATTTAAAACATAACAGTGTGGCAAGAGACAAACTAAGCGAGCACAGAACAGGCAAGGCAGGTGTCACTCCCTGACCAACCTCCTTGCCTATCATGGGCGAGTCACCAGCTCTGGTCTTGAGACAACAGTCTGGCTTGTCCCAGCAAAACCGGTGGCCACCCAGGAGTGCCTACCCCTGAAGCCAGACAACTTGCCAGGAGGAGCCTGTCCCAAGAGGTTCCCAGAGGTGATCGTCATTCCTCACCCTGGACCCTAAAATCGGAAGGCGGTTCCTGATGACCCCCTCTTCCCCAACGGGAAAATGCCATGAGGTGATCACTGGTTCAGCTTCCTTATCCGCACAACGCTGCTAAGTGACCAACCTATTTAATAACGACCACCACAACCAACTATTTAATCCACTGCTCTCAGTGCGAGGCAGGCGAAAACACCTCCACTCATTCAGCTAACACTGAGTAGAAGTGAAAAATTCCTGCCTGGCCCCAACAGACGACCAGCAACAGCCTACACTAAGAACAGGATGGGAGGGTGGGCGAGCACGAGGCGCAACTGGTTTGGGCGGGAGCAGAGCCCTGCCTTTTTGCAGGGCCAGCTCCACCACCCCCAAGTCACGATGCCTAGCATTGTGGCGCTGTTGCTGCCCCGCCTTCTTCTGGGCCGGCAAAGCAGCCCCTGGCCTCCAGCGACCTGGCCGGGAGGCCGGGAGCCCAGATTTGTAACTTCCAGAACTCTAATCACAGAAGAACACCAAGGCAGCGAGAGACCCATACCAGCCTAATGGTTTACAATGGTAGTTAGACCTAGTGTTGTAAGAGTTAAAATAGAAAACAGATGCTAACAGTCCTCTATTTTCACTTCTACTTAAAGTATTAGGGCCAGGCTGAACATTAATACAAATTAAACAAATTTAAAAACTGATTAACTAATATAGATTTCTGAAATATCCTTGCAACAGTTTCGGAGAGCAGCCGTGTTGCTCTGCAGCAGAACGGCAAGATTAGAGTCCAGGAGCCCCTTGTCAGCAAGCTGCGAAATGTTTATTCTTCTCTGTATGATCCTCTGTCCGTTTCCTTCCCCCCCCCCTCTGTAGAGGCGCTCAGGCCGTCATGCGCACATCTCCCCAATTGCTCTGCATTCCTTTCAGTATACGCCAGCCATGCTTTGATGTAACGTTATCTAGCCAAGGCCACAGGTGGAAGAGCAAGTGAGCTTTGCTTTGTCTTTAATTAGTAGAGACTGTGAGAATCGTATGCTTATTTATAATAAAGCAGCAGTTTATTTCCCAAGGTTGAGGTGCGCAAGAAACCCTTTGGCCACGCGCGGGAACCATGTTTATTGGCTGTAATGATTATGAACTTGCTTTAACCTTTCCAGCTCTCTGAGCTATCGTTATTCTGAACAGTGCCTCTGTTCAAGTGCTTCATGGCTTCAATAAAGTAAAACCTTCCTGCAAGTGTGTACTGCGTTGTTTGCTGTGGGGTCTGACACCCCTTAGAGACCAACAAGATTTTCGGGGAAGGAGCTTCTGTAAATCAAAGCTCATATCCCGAAAACCTTGTTGGCCTCTAAGGGGCAACTGGAATCTAGCTATCCTTGCAGCAATGACTGATATTGCCATCTTTCTTTAGTTTGTCACACTACTGCAGCACAGATAGCAGATTTAAGCAAAAGTGAGCCCCTGCTGTGATCAACGGGTCATACCATCTAGCAAATGTGCTGACAGTTGGACTGTATCATTTTTTACAACAGAATTTCTCACAGGAAAAAAAGTTTAACTAAAATATTACAATTCTGCAAGTATAAAATAAGTTAAAAATATAGATCTGGGACTGCAACTACAGACGTTCAGCCAGATATCAATATTCTCTGCCTTCTAATGATTTCTTAAAATACATTCGTATGTTTTGTTATTTATTCTTGGTTTTTATTGTTTCTGGGATGGAATAAAATTAAAAAGTTTTCTGCCAGAAGGAATTTAGCACAGTACCCATTTTTTGCAAAAGAATACAGCTTTGGGACTTACATCACTCTGTTGTTTGGCCACTTTCAGAGAATGTAACATCTTGGGATCATCATGGATGCTCAGAGCTCCAACTAGCTTCCCTTTGCCCAGTTCATAAGCTTTCTTGTACTCCACCTACACGGGGATTAAGACATGAGCAGTTTTTCCCAGTATTCTGTAACTTTCAGTTGCAAATAATTATATTCATTCCTAAGCAACACTTACATCACTTGCAATTTTTCGGTTGGCTTTAGCAGCAATGAGTGGAATGGCATCAATTTTAATTTCAAATTTCTTAGCTTTTGATTGTTCCCAGTCATATTTATAGCAGTTCTGTTAACACAGAAAAGAAACAAATTATATTAGGAATGTGTACCAAAACATTAGTGCATTCATTTGTTGTAAAGAACATACACACTCTATAAATGAATTGCTAACATTGCTTAATAATTGAAAAACTAGAAATATCACTTTGACGAATTATAACATATTGTGATGGATTGCAGTTTTTAAAGTCTTAGATGTGCTGTGTTGACAGATAAAGGACTGCCAAGGATTAATTCTTCACAGAGCCAGAGAGCCTTGAGAGACAGGCTGTTCCAAGAGATCTGATTGGTTATCATCAGCTGAGCAGAGAAAGACTTCTGAACTGGATGCTGAGGAGAATTCAGCCTGATTTCAGCCCTAGCTGAAAAGAAGCAAGTACTGACAGTTTCAGAATTCAGCTCTGCCTGAGAGCAGTTTAACACGGAGAGGAGAACTGGGGAAAGTTAGCAAGGACCAGTGGGTAGTTAGACAAGACTCCCATTCGGGCCAAAGAAAGGGGAAAGACAAGAATTTCCCTACCCAGTCAAACAGGGAATTAGCTCTGAAAAGTACAGAGATCCCTGGTCTGGTGTGGTTAGAAACTGACTTTAGAGACCTTAAGAGTCAGTTAAAAACTCAAGACAAGTACTGGAGTTTCATGAGAAGGGGTTTGGGTACTGGAGTGTACCAGCCTTCTGGAAACCAAAAGAGTCAGAGAATACTCAAAGAAGCTGTACAGGACTGTTTTGGAAAACAATGGAACAAAAGCCTCTAACATAAAGATCTTAAGTAACTCTGAATCGTTTAAGAAACTCTCATTAGCCTGAAACATAAGAACTAAAGTCTGTGTATTTTACCTCAGAAATTTCAATCCCTGATTTCACCTGACCTTTCCCCTTTATGTTGAATAAAATATTGTGTTAATTTGGAATGTAAAAACCTCTCGAGTGCCATTAAAGTTAAAGCAAGCTCCCACTCCTTCCCTCAGGTTCCTGGGCTGAGCAGACAACCAAAATATTATACTTTTAGAGGGTGGGACAGCCAGAGTTCTTCACGAAAGAAGAAAACACATTACTAGGTTGGCTCAGTTAGACAGGGAAAGAAAAATGGAGAGAAAATCTTGCCTCTGCGAGAGGGAAGCTGGACAGGCGCATCGGGTTAAGGGAGCAGCAGGCCTAGTCAGTAAAGGGCATATGCCTACTGCCATAAATGTCTTTCAGAATGGAGACACAACCCAATAACACGTCATTGTGCATAATGAAACTTTGATTTTGGGTTGCTTCTTGTTCATAAGGTTTCTTACACTTTAATATGTAGAATTCAGAACCTTATTTGAAAATTTAAAACCTTATTTGAGCATTTATTGCTTCTGTAAGTGAAGAAAACATTGATAAGTCTTCTTGAAGATGATGAACAGAAAGTCTGATGCTGAACTGAGATGTTATTGTAGACAGTTTAAAAAACATGCCTGTACTTTTCATCAGACTCAAATGATCTCTAAGACTGATTGAACTTGGATATGTTTTATTTATCATTATTGCTCCAAACTACTTTTATCCAGCATTTTTCTGACAATTTAATAGCATGTATTGATTGCAGTTGTATACTTCTGTGAATATTGTATTAAAGATAGTTAATTGGTGATCACCCTTTT
This sequence comes from Gekko japonicus, assembly GCF_001447785.1. Lineage (NCBI taxonomy): Eukaryota > Metazoa > Chordata > Lepidosauria > Squamata > Gekkonidae > Gekko > Gekko japonicus. The sequence continues at coordinate 70,420 of NW_015165272.1, read as the reverse complement.
AAAGTAAAGTTATGAACAGTAAAAACTTTCCATTGAATATCACCACCGCCAACATAATGATATCTAATTCCTAATTCTGTAAATGAGATCTCACAAAATTTCACAAGAGCACAGTAACCACAGTGGCCTAGCAACCAAGGCACTATAGCCTCATCCTGGGCAATCCTGGTATCAGCGGCTTGGACAAGAACATAAAGTGATGAGCGGAGAAAACTGTGGGAGTGAAAAAAACTGGAAGAAAGAGAAGCAGAAGGAAACGGGGGGTTAGGGGCAGAGATATAGCTGCAAAAGGGTGGAGGAAGGAGAGAGAAAGAATTGAAAATGTGAATGGAAAGGAAGAAAAGCCTAGGGAAAAGAAAGGAAAATGGGTGGTGGTAGTGGTGGTGGTGGGGATGGTGGAGGCCTGAAAAGAGAGAGAAGGTGGCAGCCAGTGTGAAGGGATAGGATTTCCCTCTCCAGCAAGCTCTGTAGTCCTCAATTTGTAAAATAATAATAGGATCAGAGTTTGTCCCACTGTCACCAAGTACATCCTTCTTGCTATGAAAGTGTCCTGTACTCGAGTAAGGTTCATACTTACATCACTGAGGTTATATGCATTGACTCGAGACTGAAGGAATAATGGAGCATCTGCTGGCATAGAACATTTGAATTTCTCACTTTCATGTTTGGCTTTGTAGTTCAGCTGAAAAGTATAACCAAATAATAGTTACATAAACCATTAGATTTTGAAATACCTCAAAAATCCCAGTTTATCTCAGAACTGAATTAGAGGGCAGAGTGAATAGTCTATAATTTCTCACCAGCGTACCATTTTGATTTCTCTTGTGTGCTTTCAGTTTGACTCTACATGCCAAATGTTCAGAGTTCTGTGGAAACTGACCCATTCACACCATTTGAGTGAAAGGATCTTTTCTTTCACTGGACACGATGACAGCCCATAATTGGTTTCTTTTACACCAGATTAAAGATACCAAGAAGTGTCTTAAAATCTTTAGCTTTTAAATACCTGCAAATCCTAAGGGCCTGATTCGACATTGCTATATTCCTCAAAAGCAATGTCAGTATTTTTTTTTTAAAAAGGAGCCCTGTGAATAACATGCCTGTTCCCCAGCTATTTTGCATTCCGAAATTATTGAAATTTTAAAAACATCTGGGTTTACCTTAGAAAGTAGAGTGCAAACACCAAGAAAACGCATTGCACCATTACCCAATAGAGTTTAATTCCTGTTCTGAGCAACCAACTGAGATGACACCATTGAGTGCTACCTTATCTCCTGGATTTAATCTGAGCCAGAATTGCACCAAGGACTGACACTCTGAATGTCAATGCTCAGCACTGAGACACAGGCACTTCCACTCACTTTAAGTGTGTGTCTCTAAAGTGCTGTCACGTCGCGGCTGACCTATGGCAACTCCGGCAAGGGGCTTTCAAGGCAAGTGAGAAGTGGAGGTGATTTGCTATAGCCTTCCTCTACAGAGTTTTCCTTTCAAAATGTAGATCAGACTATACCAAGCTGCCTTCCCTCCCACTGCCTTTAAAGGAGGTATGCAATTTCTACACGTTTTCCTGTGCTGCATCCATGCTGTTCCCAAAGGTTCTTTCAACCCTCAGCTTCTAAAGCCGTCAGGAGATCACAGAAGACTGAGGAGGTTGAAAAGCTCTGTTCTGTAACTGGAGTTCCATTTATGATTTTCTAGACCCAGCCCAGTGTCTGCTCTTGTAGAATCTCAGCAGTGTGAAGAATGGGTTTTCTTTATCATCAAATAACCACAGTCCACCTCGTGGCCATGGGACTATTGTGGGACTATATACCTTCCAGAGAAAATACCTTCATGGACGTCTGAGTCTTAGCCACCCCTATTCTTAGACATTAACCACTGCTGATTCCTGCTCCTATCCATAGGAAACCACCTGGAAAGACTGTGTTTATCCTCACCAAGCGGTATGTCTTGTATTGATCACTGAGATGATCATTTGGCTCACTTCCAAGGGTGTCACAGGGCAAAAGTACAATAAAACAGGAGTTTGAGTTGCCCGGCTACTTACATCACTCAGCTGCTTGGAATTTATCTGCGCTTGAACCTGAACAAGCGAATCGGTCACTGATGTGAATTTCATCTGATCAGGATGCTTTTTGTACGTATACTAGAGGGAGAAGAATTAAAAAGGGGGGGAATGACAGTTGATTGGGTTTCCAGCATCTAAATTCAGATATAGTAACCTTTAAAATGATTTATTCAGAAACAATAATATCAATGGTCCAGCTGCGGTTTGCACACCTTAAAACTCTGAGACGGCTACAGATCTGACATATTAAAAAAGTATTAAACATTCAAAAAGTATCAAACATTGAGCAAGGCAGATGATTTCCTGTACATCATATCTATGGATATAAACATGTCACACTTTCACACTTGTATTATTTACATTGTGATGCCTAAAGAAAATGTATAGTATGCTAGGCATCATAATGGCCACTAGATGGCAGAAAAAGCCTGTAAAGATGCATACTTTTGCTTTTCAAAATGCTGCGACTACAGGTAAAAAACTACACATTAAGTATTGATGCATATAATGAACCCTGAGGGATTCCTTCTAAACAAAAGCAGTCAAAACAGGCTGCAGTTTTGAGAAGACAAATATTTTTTGTGTGGGTAAGAAGCCTTCACCCTTTCCCTTCCAGCTATTTTCCCACAAAATTGGTAAATGCTTCAACTCAGAATCTCAGCCATCCCCAGCAAAGATATATAACGTATGTTTGTATGGATGTATTATGTATGCATCCATGCAATACATAGCTGCTAACTAAAAATGCACATTAAATAATACCAGATATTTGAGAAAATATTTCAACATAGGGTTGAATGAAGAAAATTTCTTTTCAGCTCGGCATTATTCAAGGCCATATTATTAATTTGAATTTAGCTTTGGTCTTCCCTTTTCTTATATTTATAGGTATGCACAAATGTGGACCAGCAAGGCTTACAGACTTAATCCCACCCTCCTCCCACCCGCTGACTCACCAGCCGGGCTCCATCACTGCTGCCTCTGCAGCTCATGTGGCAGCAGCTCCTTCCTCCCCCTTCTGCCCCACTGCCTCCACTGCTGCCCCTCCATACCACAGCAGTGGTGACCAGTGTTCCCTCTAAGCTGAGTTAGTGTGAGCAAGCTCAGTTTTTTAGCCTCCAGCTCACACATCTTTTGTCTTAGCCCAGGAAGGAGGGCTCCAGAGCAAGCTAATTTATGCAGAAGCCAAATCACTTGCTCACAACTTAAATGTCAGTAGCTCACAAAATAGAATTTTTGCTCACAAGACTCCACAACTTAGAGGGAACATTGGTGGTGACTCCTTCCTCATCCACCTGCCTTGCCACCCCTTGGCAGCTCATGCAGCAGAAGCAGCGGGGGGGGGGGTGTTGGCTGCTCCTCACTCACTCACCCACCCGCCTCACAGCCACCTCCACAGCTCACACAATGGTGGCAGTTCCTATTCCTCCTCCCTGCTTTCCTCCATCCACAGGCCCAGTGGCAGTGCCATGTGCCACGTGTCCATGGAGCCAGGTTGATGGAGGCTGGGGGAGATTTCCCCATCCTATTTTTTTTTTTAAGGTTTTGGATTTTTGTCTGTCAGTAACCCTGAAGAAAATAAATGCTAGAAATCAGCTGGACGAGGACTAAACGTGTTCCAGAATTGACAGTGTGTTGAAAGCAGATGGGAGTCTGAAAAGTACGCATACAGAGAGTGATTTCAGCTAAGCATACTTTTATTAGTCAGGAACAAGACACCTTGGCCGGCTCGCAGGCCGGTTTATATTCCTTCAGAAACCCACCACCAGAACATACACCCCACTCCCGATAGGCTATTTACAGTAACTGAGAGACCTACTGGCCTCCCGGCCTGGGACCTAGCCCTTTCATTGGGCCTGGCTAGGATCCTACTGGCCCATTGTCTTTCGGCATGAAGCCTGAGGTTTAGGTCTTTGGGCAAGCCCGGGCATGCCCGGCTTGGTCAGTCTGTGTACACAACAGAGTCAGTTAAAGAAAAATGGGGAGAGGAGAAGAAACCAGTCTGCTCGAGCCCCTGAGAACTGGAAGAATTCTAGTGAAGTGGGATTTTGAAGGCAGGTTGGGCTTTCCAAACTCTTGCTCCCTCCTGCAATTCCTCACCTGCAGCCTGCTTGTATGTTTTTAAAACACAGGATTAGAGCTGCTATAGTGTTTCTGCAGACAGAACAACTTCCACTCATGGAGCACGACTTTCTCACACACACACACACACACACACACACCCTCTTCCTGAAGCCCATAATTTTATTTTATTTTTTACTTATTTTTGTTATTCATAGTTTGCCTTTCTCACTGGGACTATTGCCAGATTTGGGGGGTGGGGGCATTTGGAGCTGCAGAAGGAAAGGGGGGGTAAGAAAATCAAGCTCCTCAAGAGGAAATTGATTCATCTGTGAAAATGCTCCAGTGGATCCAAACTGTACAATACTTTTTATTAAATGAATCTAGTCTGTTTCCATTAAGGCCCTTAAGAGTTATACCACATAACAAGAGAGAAATCAGATCTCACAGCCACAGATCAGATAAAGATCAGTAAAGATCAGATCTCACAGCCACAACAACAAACTTACGTCTTTGCACTGGTCTAACTTCTTCAAAGCTTCATATTCTTGAGTTATGGTCTGTGGGAAGTAGCATTTTGCCTTATCTTCTTCATAGTCTGCCTTGTAGTTTTTCTAAGGAAGTGACAAGAAATCAATAACCATTATGAGCTCCCCATGAACAAGCTGAGCCACTTTAGTAAACAGGAAGGCATTCATATTTACATCACTCTTCATGGCTTCGACTTTCATACAGTGGGCTTGATAGGGGTCCCCATAGCTGCCAATGTATCGGCCCAAGATATTGTTCTGATACGCCTCCTTATATTTAACCTGTAAAAGAAAGGCCACATGTTACTAACCCTCCTGCACATGAGAAATCTTGTCTGAGCCACAACATAGGGGCTTTCATGGTCACTACAATACTCACATCGCCAAAGTTTTTCAGAACGCTGTCGACTTGATACTTTGGAGTGTCACAGTAGTTAATGCTGAGTCCTTTTCCTTTTTCATATGCTTCTCTATACAATCGCTGCCAAGGAGAGGGGGGGAAATTAGGCTCATAATATCAAAACCTGCCAGAAAATTTTATCATTCCCTCTACCAACTTTGTTTATAAGCCCATTGCTTGCCTGCAAATGTTAAATGCAGAAAAATCAAGCTTAGCTGCAAAATTTGGATTGAACTCTATATGTTTCTGATCCACATGCCAGATAAGTATGCAAGATAAGAAGGATGCTGCTGCATCAGACAAAAGGTGTTTCTAACTATGCCCAGCTAGATGCTTCTGGGAAGTCCCCATGCTTTTCCCTATTGTCTCCCTCCACCGCAACTAGTATTCTGAGGTATACTGCCTTTGGACATGGAGGTTCCATTTAGCTATCATGGCTAAGACCCATTCATAGACCAACCCACCATGACTTTATCCAATACTATTTAAAGACTGCAGCCACCACTATATCTTGTGGCAGTGAACTTCATGTGCATAGTAATGCACGTTCATTGTTTTGTTTTTGCTGTGTGTTAGTTTTCCCCATAGAATAGGAAGTTCATCCTGCTGTGTGGACATGAATATCTTTTATGCAGATGCTTCTATCTTAGTGGCAATGGTTAAGAGGGTACCCAACAAGAATCATGATTGCTTAATATCCTTTTGTAAATTTAAATCTGTCATTTATTCTTGGGGGGGGTTGTTATAGGGTTTGTGGATGGAGTCAGATTAAAGAGCACCTATACAAGTGGGCATTTATGTCAGCTTTCAGTACAGTAAAGGTAAAGGTAAAGGTTCCCTTGCTCGAAAGCCAGTCGAGTCCGACTCTAGGGTTGCGGTGCTCATCTCCATTTCAAAGCCGAAGAGCCAGCGCTGTCCGAAGACGTTTCCGTGGTCATGTGGCCGGCATGACTAAACACCAAGGCGCACGGAACGCTGTTACCTTCCCACCAAAGTGGTACCTATTTATCTACTTGCAATTTCTTGCTTTTGAACTGCTAGGTCGGCAGGAGCTGGAACTAGAGACGGGAGCTCACTCCGTCATCCGGCAACCCGGGTCTCGAACTGCTGAACTACCGACCTTCCACAGCCTGCAGTTCAGCGTCTTAACCACTTGAGCCACCGCAGCTCCTTTCAGTACAGTACCACCATCTAATAAACAACAGCCAAGGAATACTGTATGGATACTTACATCACTCTGTTGTTTGGCCACTTTCAGAGAATGTAACATCTTGGGATCATCATGGATGCTCAGAGCTCCAACTAGCTTCCCTTTGCCCAGTTCATAAGCTTTCTTGTACTCCACCTACACGGGGATTAAGACATGAGTGTTTTGCTCTGTGTCCCAGAGCATAAGTGTTCTGCATTGCAAATAGCTACGTTCATTTCAGTTTCTATTAAGACGTTTATTGTTTTCACACACAAAAAGTTAACACAGCAAACAATCCTCACATAGTCCACCCCCCCTCCTCCTTCCCTAATGTGTCCTATTAGCGGAGAAGAAAAGAGAGAGGGAGAAAAGTCAGGCAGGAGTGTAGTGAGGTGCAACATTATGGATTCAATTAAACAAGGGATAATGTTGAGGAGGTGTCATTGCTTATAGAGGGACAAGAATTCACATCAAACAGAGGTGAACGTTCTCAGAGCTTCTCGCCTGTTATATGTCATTCTCTCTTTTGTACAAGGGTCTAGCATATAATTGATCCAGACATCTACAGAGGGAAATACTTGAGATTTCAAGTGTTGTAAAATGATTCACTGAGCAACTAAAGCTGCCCTTTGGATCCAAAATATGTGGTATTTCAAGAGTGCCCATAGAGTTGATATGTATTTTAGGATTAAATTATTGGCCATGAAGTCTGTTAGCAGGTAATGTGAGATTAATCTGGATATCACCTCCTGCCAGTAACATGTGATTTTAGGGGAATTCCAAAACATGTGAACAAGGTTAGCTCCAGGCGTCCAGCAGCGCCAACAGGAATCATTCTCAGTGAGACCAACATGATAAAAGTTAGTAGGATACCTGTACACTCGCAAGAGAGTTTTTTTGATGGATAAAGCCTTAGTTGTAAGTCTACAGAGGCGGATTTAATGGCTTTTAGTGTAGTCTGCCATTGGATTGGTCGAACTGAAGTACTCAGTTCTAGGTTCCACTGGGAGCAGATATAATCCAAATTAAATTTGGTTTGGTGCCTTAGAAAATAAGGGTCTCAGAAGGGTTTCTAAGGATGGAAGTAGGTAAAACGGGGGGGGGGGGGGGTGTCCAAGGCTGCAAAAGCTACTGGTCCCAGAACAGAAGATAGATCGTGTTTCAGTTGTATATATTGCCAACTGGCCATGGATGGGAAATTAAATTCTGTGGACAAAATGTCAAATGGTTTAAAGTCATCCCCTGGGATGTGTACTAAGCCACCAGAGATCCATTGTCTAAAAAAAAACCCAAATCCACATTTATTCCCTCCCCTAATCCTAGCGTTTTTCTAAATTGTTAGTTCTCTGTGGGTTAGGTTTCATTTCGATGCAACACTTACATCACTTGCAATTTTTCGGTTGGCTTTAGCAGCAAGAATTGGAATGGCGTCAAATTTGATTTCAAACTTCTTAGCCTTGGATTTCTCCCAGTCGTATTTATACCAGTTCTGGCAGTAATGGGAAGAAATAAATTTGGTTTATTGCAGAGAATATCTATTAATGCATGTGAATTAGTAACAATCAGGCAAACTGAATAACTGGAATCATCTTTTTATACTAACTGGAGTTAAAACCACAGTGCGTTGCAAAGTTTCCAACAGCCTAGTTTTCAAAGCACTCAGCTCATATAAATGCATACATAAATATGCAGAACTTGAAGCAAAGTAGCGCTTTGATAGCTGTATAGTGCTCTGTATGTCAGGGCTGAAAGATGTAAAGCACGGGAGCCTTCTAGGGCCCCAAATACAGTCCACAGAACCTTCCCCCCCACCACCACCCTTCACATAGATTTTTTGATCCACACTCCGAGCAAGGAAGCAGTTCACATAATAGGGTGGAAAGCCTGACCTGCATATCTCATCATCACGCCTTTCATCCATTCCATTTCTATTAGCAGTGGCGTGAAAAATACAGAACTTACAATTTGAGATGTTGCTCGTGGTGATTTTGACATTCACACAGTCAGGATATGACAGAAGTTATTTTGGCATCAGAAATTATTTTGAAGAGAACGAAGGTACAGATCACCATAAGCCAAACGGAGGTTACAGGCAGGGTGGTGAAATTCATATTTAAGGATAATGGTGGCACTGGTTAAGGGATTTTGACAAGAAAGATGGGCAGGGTTTAAAACTGGGATTGGATGGCGAGGGCTATTTTTAAAAGTCATCCATTTGTCCTACCTCTGAGTCTTTTCCTGATCAGACTAGGTGAATTTTCAGTGGGGAATTATGGCTTCAGCCACCAAATACTTCCCAAGCAGACAGTGTGTCCTTTCAACCCATTTTAGTTTTAGACACGTGCTATATATTACTCATTAACTACAGTTGACATTCTCAAATTTTTCACAGTAAGCAATTCGTGGTTATCAGTTTTCTTGAGGAATAAGAAACAAGGGAATTCACTCTCGTTCTCTGGAAGTCTCCTGTTGATTTCCAGGTATCATGAATTCTGTCACAAACAACATTATCCCATAACTTAATTGAGCTAAACTTATTTAAGCAGCTGTATGCATCTCTTCTAATTTTAGTTTAGTGCCGCCTCAATCATCATTCTCCTTCCACTTTTATTTATTTATTTATAGCTATTGGCAAGCTATTGGCTGGTACGTTAGGCAGTCGGTACACCAGCCAAATTGCCAAACTCTCCCCGGCCTCCCATACCAAGCCAGCACACTCAATGCCCGTGATCCTTGGAGGCGGAAGCGCCCTGAAGGCGTAAGCCTCCTGGACTTTTCCACTCATTTGGTTCTATACTCTCTTTCTCAGGTCCCCACTATCCCTCTGTTTCATCTTTTCTCAGCTCTATTTAGGTCCTCTTCTCACAGTGGCCCCAAACCCTCCACTGCCATGGCTCCCTGTTCTCTTTCCTCTGACCCCCCCCCCCTTCTCCCTGCCACACACTACCTGTCTTTAACTTTTGTTACTTGGGTTTCCCTCAAATGCCTGTGTTTTTCTTAAGCTATCTTTCCCTCATCTCTTTGATTCTGCCTCCTCCAACAGTCCTTCTCTCAAACACGTTTCTTAGCCATTCTGGCCAGCCCTTCCCCCTCCTGGGTGCCCTTCCTCCGCCTTTTCTTGGGCTCCCTTTCCTCTAAACCCTCCTGCCTGCTCTGTCTAGTTTTGTGCTGAAGTCCCACTGCATTCAATGAAACTTTCCCTGAATTGTAGCCATTAATATTCGCAAACTGGATCCTACAGCTCTTTTCAGCTTAACAACAGTGCTGAAAAGCATAAGGAGGTCTCTGCGAAAGCAAGTGCTTCCTGCATCACAGGAAGTCTCTGCACCAGAGGAAACTGTTACTATTAAGTACAACAGGATGCTACCATCCAATCGATTAAGACGTAATTAGAGCTTGCACTCCAGTTGCCTGTTACTTTTTTCTAACTATGGAAGTGTCCTGTAATCCTGTAAGGTTTATACTTACATCGCTGAGGTTATAGGCATTGACTTGGGACTGAAGGAAAAATGGAGCATCTGGTGGTATAGAACATTTGAACTTCTCTTTCTCATATTTGGCTTTGTAGTTCAACTAAAAAGCATAACCAAAAATATATATACATTATTCACACAAGTCATTCACATTTTGAAAGACCTTGACTCAAATGCCAGTTCACACTGTTGCTGTCTTGGAACTGAGTCAGAGGGCAGGCAGAAATAATTAAACTGAAATCTCTCAGCAGCATACGACTTTGGTTACTTTCTTGTTTGGTTCCAGTTTAGGGCACCTGAGCTCTCTGCACCAAATGTGTCCAGAATGCCTGTGCTCCAAATGCCTGCGCCCAGAAATATCTCTCCACATGAGATCTCTGGAACTGTTGAGTTCACACTGGAGACGGAACAGAATGACAACAGATGGTCATCTGCTTGTTTCGTACCATAAAGCCTTTCAGATTAAAAATACCAAGAGGTGTAAAAAAGGGGGGGGGGACATGAAAAATCCTTCAGTTTACTAGTGGGTTAGCACTGCTTGTCTGAGTGTCAGTTACCTGCAATCTGAACTAGTTTGGGGTTGGATCCAACCAGCTTTTTCTGCTGGTGAAAAAAGGAGTAGTCCCCTTTGATTTGACCACTAAAATGCCTATGCCAGGGACTATGTGACCAATAGGAACAAAAGCTACGCAGGATTGGCACAGAGGAGAATTAGATGAGATTGCATGGAAAATATGTCTGGATCCAATTTTTTTACCTACCCATATATTCCCCAAATTTGTCAGTGCTGCCCTATTTCTAAGGCTTCTCTTTCCCCAAATGTTTTGCCTTTCTCTAAAGATATCCAAATATGGAGAAGAGGCTGTGACTTGGGGAGGGGCTGTAGCTCAGTGGTAGAGCATCTGCTTGGCATGCAGAAGGTCCCAGGTTCAGTCCCTGGCGTCTCCAGATGAAATCATGAGGTATTAGGTGATGTGAAAAACATCCACCAGAGACCCTGGAGAGCCACTGCCAGTCTGAATAGACAATACTGACCTTGATGGACCAAGGGTCTGATTCAGTATAAGGCAACTTCATTATTCTAAAATATTTTGTGGGGGGAAATATATACAAGTGCACTGTTATCCCTTAGAAACAGAATGGCAGATGCCTAGTAAATACATGGCATTATTACACAACCCCTCCCTCACAAAAGGACAGGATTCCAACCATCAGCAATGTATGCAACTTTCTCCCCAGGGCTTAATCTGTTGGAAGCTCATGGAGGGCCAACCATGAATGCCAGTGCTCAACATAGAGGCCTGGATGCACAGTAGCCCATGCATGAACTGAAAACACTTCCAATGCTGCGGATTTCTCCTCCAAGCTGTAGCTCCCTCACACAGACACACACACTCTACCAAGCTTTCTCAAAAGCAGGTTTTTGGGGGGTAGACAGGAAAGTGTAGAAGAACTTCTGATTCTTTCGATCAACACAGTAAGTGCTGCTATTAAAGAGTGTGTGTTTCAGCATGTGGATTTCCCCTACCACCAAGTGAAGTACAGCCAACACTGCTAATATGGGATTCAAGCTGAGACTATACCATCCAGGGATACTTGAGACCCATTATCAGCCATTCCTGC
>NW_015165272.1:46929-59015 GCF_001447785.1 Gekko japonicus | reverse complement strand
AGCGGTTCATTTGTCTGGACTGGCTCACTTCCAAGGGTGTCACAAGGCGAAACCACAATAGCACCTCTGCAAACTGTCTGTCACACAAGACTCCATAAAACAGGAGTTGGGAGTTGCCCGGCTACTCACATCACTCAGCTGCTTGGAATTAATCTGCGCTTGAACCTGAACAGGCGAATCGGTCACTGATGTGAATTTGATCTGATCAGGACGCTTTTTGTACGTATACTAGAGAGAGGAGAAGAAGAAACCCAATGAGTTTTTATTTCCAGTGCTCATCAAGTCTTATGATATCAGGGTTAAATGTATTTGCTATTATTCAGCTCAGTGTGATATTTCAGATCTATTAGAACCACGGATAAGTGTGGCAAAGTGGCAAAGTGGCGACACAATCACTGGCATAGAGGCCATGGAATAAGTTGTTATTTGTGCTGCACAGATGTTAAAGGGCATTGCTACGTATGGTTTCATTAGAGAAATCAGAAAGGTAGCTAAGGATATTCTAGCCACTAGATGTCAGAGGAATCTTTTGAATAACCAAATCAAAAGTCCCGAAGCTAACTGCAAAGTTAGGAGGAACTTCTCAACAGTGCATAAGAATATTCGTTTGTAAATCGAAGGTGGTGTTCAGATTCAAACCCCTGCCTGGATGGTGTGAGGCACACATCCGCATAGATGCTTGCCTGCAGCTGCCCTTCCTTGTCCCTTTGATCTGGAGCAGAGGAGGGGAGGAGCGTAAATGGGAGCCCTGAATGCCACACACATCATGCTTGGAATGAACACAACACACTTTGGAAGCAAAAGGAATTGTTGCCCCGCCTCTGTGTAGGTTCCCTGAACTTCCTTGGTGGTCTCCCATCCAAGTACTAACCAGGGCTGACCCTGCACAAGAAGCCTCCTGGATGAACAGCCACCAGAAGAAGGCTTTTGGCATCCAAGAAAGGCTCTGCACTGAGCCAAGCAGAGTGATAGGATCCAACCCATATTTTTTAAATATTTCATTACATTTTAGCTCTGTTGTTCAGTCTTACCTATTTATTTTAGATGATATGGCAGAAATACATAATACATGAAAATGATACAGCACTGATAGACTGAGTCCATTAACTCTCTGAAGGATCAAATAGCACAAAAGGGGGGAAAAACAGCTCAAAGCAGCAACTGCTGTCTTCATACGTACGTCTTTGCACTGGTCTAACTTCTTCATAGCTTCATATTCTTGAGTTATGGTCTGCGGGAAGTAGCATTTTGCCTTATCTTCTTCGTAGTCTGCCTTGTAGTTTTTCTAAGGAAGTGACAAGAAATCAATAACCATTATGAGCTCCCCATGAACAAGCTGAGCCACTTTAGTAAACAGGAAGGCATTCATATTTACATCACTCTTCATGGCTTCGACTTTCATACAGTGGGCTTGATAGGGGTCCCCATAGCTGCCAATGTATCGGCCCAAGATATTGTTCTGATACGCCTCCTTATATCTAACCTGTAAAAAGAGATGTCATATGTTACTAACAGGCCAGCAAATGGGAAATCTTGCCTGAGCCACAACATATGGGCCATCACTAAAATACTCACATCGCCAAAGTTTTTCAAAACACTGTCAATTTGATACTTTGGAGTGTCACAGTAGTTAATGCTTGTTCCTTTTGCTTTTTCATATGCTTCTTTGTATAATCTCTGCCAGGAAAGGGGGAAAAAGCAACTCCATTATATTTAGAAGGGTTTATCTAAGATCATTGCTCCCTCAACTGGCCCTTGGTATATAAAGACTTTGCTCCTTTGAAATATTACAATCAGACATTAAGATAAACTGAAAAAGAATGTAAAATGCTTCCCCGATACTTTGTAGTCTTGATTGTTTAAAATGTATGAACCCCTACACAAAGGAGTCCCTTTTTGAGCCTGAGGGCACCTTGGGATTTTTGAGAGGGGGTAGTGAGCACCTCTCCAAAATGGCTTCCACAGGAGGCGAATCCAAAACCAAAATAGTTTGCACAAGAGACAGAGTGAAACAAAAAATGGCTGCCTCGGGAGGAAAAGTCAAACACAATACTTACCATCTTGATTTACAGAAGAATAACAGCAGGGGAATAAAGAGGGGGAAAATAAAAAGAAACAAAGGAAAGCCCAGCGGGAGGAAGGAAGAAGGAGAAGAAGGGGGGGAAAGAACAAAATCCTGGAGGGGAAATGGAACCACAAGCCAAGATGCTTACCAGTCTTCATGATCCTCCAGTGCTGTGAATGCTATGGAGGACCCTTTCATTTGCATGAGGGCAGCCAATAACAAGCCCTGCCTTACAATGGCCACACTCACTTTCTGAAAAGCTTGGTGGGCACCAGGAGAAGTACTAGTGGGCACTATGGTGCACATGGGCACCTATTCCAGCTACATTCTTCCAGGCATCTACTTCCTCCCCTGTGTTCTTTCATTTCATAACCCACCCTGAGCCACTGAAGGCTCAGTATGGTTAGTTGCTGCTAGGGATGGGCACAAACCAGGAAAATGCAATTCAGTTCATGGTTCGGGGCATGCCCTGTTAACAAACCATGGACCATCATGAACTTTTAGCCACCTCATGAACTGTTTTGCTTTGTAAGGTTTGTGAAACAGTAGAACAGCCCCCCAATGTGCTAGAGTCACTCCAAGTTTGGTGAGAATTGGACTTATGAGGTCCAAGTTACAGCTTCCCAAAGAAGGTGTCCTCAGGAAAGTGCTTTCTGGGGAAATGACCGCCTGTCATTTTGTTTACAAAGCTTCAAAGCAACAACCTGGAGGGCATGTAGAGGAAGATCCAGGGGAGGCCCCCTGAGACTTTGATGTCTCTAGCTTGCACAGGATACATTCTATACACTCCTAAACCTCCTGAACCTGCACATGTCAAAATGACCACCTGTGTCAAAGTCTCAGGGGAACTCCCCTGGATGCTCCTCTATATGCCCTCCAAGTTGCTGCTCTGAAGTTTTGTAAACATTTGGATTGAGCTCAGACAGTCTGTCTGGAAATGTATCCACTAAGGAACTGCCACGAACCTCCACAAACAGCTTGAAAGTTCATGGAAAGTTTGTGCTAGTTGACCGGCCACAAACTTGACTTCATGAAGTACAAACTGACCAAAATTCATCACAAACTTTAGTTCATGAGCTAGTTTGTGCCCATCCCTAGTTGCTGCATGGTGGGTATTTGTGAGCTGAATGCTTGCATGAAAGCGATGGAACAGAGGAAACTCTGCAAGTCCATCTGTGAGCCTTACTCCAACTACAGCATTGGTAAGAGCTGTTCATAGTATCTGGCCAAAACCCTCCATGGAGAATACTTACATCATTCACAAGATTTCCAGCAGCTTTTAGATGCCTGAGCAGTGGGTTCTCTGTAGCTGGAAGTACATTATAATCAGTAGACGCTTTGGATTTTTCATAATCTTCTTTGTATTTCACCTATAGAAACAAAAGGTCATTTTTTAAAAAAGCACATTTCCAAACTTGTGCACTTTAATTGCCTCAGCTGTCTGGTAGGTCTTTATGGTAGCGCTTATCTTCCAAACTGAATTCCGATTTTTAAAAATCCCAGAGATTGTTTATATTCTAATTTAATTAAAGCACGTCTGAAGCACTTGGGAGTTTCCATCTCTTCAGTCAGGGAAAAAAAATGCAACTGCAACATTTAGGGAATCTAATGCCACTTCTGGATAACGGTTAGCAATTTTTTGCCTGATAGAAGCAGCTGCTTGTGATCATTTCATGTGGTATAAGGAAATAATGTTTGTTGTACCAGTGAACAGTAAAACAATGTGGTGCCAATTTTAAAATTTAAAAACAAAACAAAACTTTTGACATTGTATTACCTCTTCTGCTGCAATTATACTATTGCATCTGAGAAATACACTGATTGTGAGAGAACTTCACATATCTGTACTGCATACAACTTCAGTAATGCTCAGCAACACTTCCTGATGCTCAGCAACACAATTCAAGGGGGACATCGCAATAGATAAGAACATAAGACAAACTCTGCTGGATCAGAGCCGTTAGCCATCTAGTCCAGCATCCTGTTTCACACTGTGGCAAATCAGATGCCCTGGAGGAGCGACAACCAGGGAGTAGAAACCAAAGTCATCCCCTTGTGTTGACTCCTAGCACTGATATTTAGAAGTTTGTTGCCTCTGAATTTAGAGGTTCCCTTTCATCATTATGGTTAGCAGTCACCAATGCACCTGTTCTCCATGGATCTATCTAATCATATTTCCTCATGGCCCTTACTATGTCCTGTGGTACTTAATCCCATTGTTAAGTAAAGAAGTACCCATTGCCCATTACCCAAAGTAGCATTTCAGTCTAGGCTAATGTGCTTCTCTCTGCACACTTTGACAGCACACACCATCAGAATACTCTTTCACATATTTCTAGAACCACCAGAACACTCTATAGCATATTCTGTGGCATATTGCCAGATTCAACTTCTCCCACTTGAACTCAGCTGAAAAAAGACATTAATATCATTTCAGGAGCAGGAATGACAGGATACATCTATTGCAATATTAGAGTTGCCAGGTCCACCCTAGCCACTAGCAGTGGATGGGGAGTAGGGTTGGGAAACTCCTGGAGCTTGTGGGTGGAGCTTAGGGAAGACAGAGACCTCACTGGGGTACCATGCCATAGAGTTCACCCTCCAAAGTATCCATTTCCTCCAAAAGAACTGATCTCTGTAGTCAGGAGATAAGCTGTAATTATAGGGGATCCCCAGGTCCCACCTGGAGGTTGGCATCCCTAGGAAGTTCTTAATGCTTTCCAGCCCGGGTACTATCTAAATAGACTGCTAGCATTCTCAGCATACCTTACTTGCAGTTATCCCAGCTCGTTTATTAACTGCATATTCTGGGGTTTCTGTTTGCATAAAGTAGATTTGGTCTTTCTTATTCTCCCAGTCTTCCTGGTATTTCCTCTGTAAACAACAAAAATAAAACCAATATAACTTAACCAGAAAGAAAACAAATGCGGACTGAAAATTGGGGGGGGGGGGAGAAATGATCATCAAAGCACAGATTGGGTATCCATTTGGTTCATTTACCATGCTCAAGTTGTCAGCGTTCATTTTAGCAACTGCAACTTCATAGCAAGGAGTCTGACTCCACTTGCCTTTCTTCTTCTCATAGTCTTCATGATATTTACGCTATAACAAAAAGAAAATAAAGAGGGAGATTCAGATAACCAGTTAAAGTATGAGGCCAAAGTTTGGGTCCCATTGAAGATCTCAGCTAGCAAAATCTTCCAATAAAATAGGGCTTCCCCCCTCTCTCTGGAGCCCTAAATCCCCCAGAAATTCTGCTCCTGGTGGACAGGAGTCTCCTCCCAGAACAGCATGAGGGGCTCACAAGCAGGAGAGGAGAATTGGTGAAATCGCCTCCCTTCCAAGGGTGGAAATTTTTCTCAGGTTCCAAGCCAAAATTTGGTACTATGAATACATCCTCTTGATAGAGCTACTATCAAATTGCTGAATTGCTTTCACAATCTCTTCCCTTCAATTTTCTTGAATGTTTGAGTAAAGTTTAATTGTTTCACAAGTTCTTTAATTCTCAATATGAGTAGGAGGTGGGAAGCATGCATTTTGAAGACATTATATTCCATCACAATTCTTATGCTAAAATGGGATTCACATTCTAAATTTCCTGTTGTTAAATTTGAGGTAAACATTCACAACAAAGATTTGTTATTAGCTGCGTGACAGGCTAATAACATAGTATCCATCAGGAATAAATGACCTCAAAGACATTTGAGAGCTCTAGACCAATCAGGATGCTGACGCGTAGACCAGAAAGATAAAAGGGGGATTTAAAAAGCCCTCTGTCATTCAAACGTATTTTTGTTCTGTAGCCCTATTGCCACTGGCCATCGGATAATTCCCTAACTTTTTGGACCTTTGACTAGTTAATCTCTTCCCTCTCTGTATATCAATTGCCTGTCTTGGACAGGGAAATTGAGGGAAGTAATGAAACCAGGTGACCTACATTAAAGACTTTGCACTAAGGACGTTGATAAATGTGTCTCTTCCTGGACAATTAGGTGTAAATCAGAGGGTCACACACCATTCCTTTTCAATCACAGTTAACTTCAGTTCTGAGTATAAATTTAATAATTACTGAACTACAAATGACTTGGATGTATTAATGCAGCATAACATCGGGCTCCCTAGATGTCATTCCTCTTCTTTCGCTCCTTGGCAGTAGGTTACTCTAATTATGCCCAAATATCAACTTCATTAGTCATGCTTCATGGTTACGGAATTCAGCAGTTGGTGCCATTAGTTCAGTTCAGATACAGCCTTTCTGTTTGCCATGTCACTGAGGGTGCCGAGCGCATGGAAAACATTCTTAGGCATGGAAATGGGAAGGGGGAAGAATTTAAATATAGAGGGAAACCTTTATTCCATTTTTAGCTCAATTACGTTTTAGGTTTGTAGGAGAATGACTGAATTATTGTGTCTTAAACAAGAAATTTGCTAACTGAATGTGCATGTACACGCTACAGGCTGCATGAGGGATACCTTGATTGCCCCTAACTTACACAGTATAACCTAGGACTGCCATCTGTTTAAAGAAAGCTTATCTCATTAATTCGGTCTGGTTTAAGCAATTAATCAGTTAATTAACTCCATCTGTATAAATTTGCACACAGATAAAAAACATTTCTTTTTTTAAAAAAAATCCTATTTTTAGAATATGCTTATAGCCACGGCTTTCGTGTCTGTGGGAGAAAGGAGGAGTGCCCCTTTTCCAAGGTGTCTCATGCCCTTTCCTGTTCTTGCATTAAAGAGAATTTAACTAGGGGCATCTCTTGACTTGATCAGATGCTTTAAAAATTACTTAATCTAACCTGTGTATCAGCTGAACTTTGCAGTCCTAATATCAATAGAATGACAAAATAAGAAAAAAAGGACAAAAAGAAATAAGCAACAGAGGGACAGATACGACCCACTGGGGAGTTATCATTAACAAAGGCTGGATACACATTTCAAATAAAATGTACAATAAGCCTTGGGTTGGACCAGCAATTTGCAACAATTCCCCGTTCCCAATGCAGACCCACCCCCACGTCTTTCCTCAGGGCCTTCCTCTCCCCCAGGAACAGCCTTTTGTGGAGAGCAATGGCCTGTGCTGGGAGGAGGAGGATGGCAGGAAAGTTCCATTCCACAGACAGAAAATTTTATCTGGTTCCAACTTTATGTCTGGGGCCCCCCTGGTCCTACTATATCAGACAAAACCGAATGAAACAAACAGCAATAGGGAGGTTCCATGTTTGCATGGATGACAGGAAATACGGGGACAAGGGCAGGGTCAGCATGTCTAACATGGAGGTAAGCATTTCTGCAGAAGAGAGAGCTTGAGACTTTCCCCTCCTTTTATGCACTATAAAGGCACTTGGGTGGTTCTGCTGCTCCCAGTTCTTGGCGGAGGTGTTTATCCAGAACCCATTACAGTGTACTCACATCGCTGAGCTGTCTGGTTACTTTCTTAGCGAGCTCCACATCGGGTGGGTCTGCCAGAGAAGTGTATTTAGCTTTGCGTTCATCATGCCCTTTTTTGTAGACAATCTGAAATGATGGGGAGAGAAAAGAATGGCTTGTTTAAAAAAGGGAAATATTTGGAGTTGCTTTCTCCTAACACCACCGTACACACAGCTAGTGGGAACTGTGTTTAAATAAAACGCAGAGTTGTGTAGCTTTTTTATAGTTCTGCAGTCAAAAATCAGGGATTTGTATGTATTTTGACACTTCCAAGGAAAATCCTATCAGTGCTGAGTGTCTCATTCACTTTTTCATTCCAGATTTCACTTAGCAGACAGCTTTTGAAGAAACTATATGGTTACAGTCCTAAGAAGGTTTCCCCAAGAGTAAGCACCATTGAATAAAAGGGCATGTGTTACTACATGGCAAATTCTACAACGATGCGCGTTCCATTTACCTCACCCCCATTCTCTCTATGTTCCCAGGTAGATCGGATACATTTTACACATCCTTCCTCCTTGCAAATCATTCAAATGAGACCTCCATTAAAGTGGCTAAGTTCTGCACTAAGGTTTTATTCACAAAGAAGTTGGTAACTCAGTCTATCAACACCTAGCAAGTATAAGAAGGCTTTTCAATTTTAATTTTGTGTATATGTTGTGTGTACTAGATGCTGACTCTGTCATGATAATGTTGTTTGATCTCTGGATTGTAAATAAAGTATGTATGTATGTACAAACTAAAAAAGCCTAAGAGACCAATAGCAAGTCTGATCATAATCCTGCTCAGATCTATTCAACAGTGCTTGCTCCAAGGAAAGTGTTCCTAGGAATGCACTGTAACAACCTCAGAACTGTATAGCTTCTTAAGGCCTGGGCTCATTCATTTCAACGGGTCTGGTGCTAGTTAGATCCTACAATGCTTGCTGAAAGGAGGAACAACCCCCTTGCTGATTGCTTCCAAAGTAATAGTTCCCTCTACCTGCCTCACTTCAGTGTCCCCCATGCAGATACACACATGTATCCTACTGCAATTCTTTGACAGCCCAAACAAAAAGAAACCCAGACAAATACAAATTGTGTAGCAGGTGCTGAATACAAACTTTCATTTTAAAGAGAAAGCAAATTATATTATGGTGGAGTACTTTCAGATCAGTATTTGTCAGCAGCCCCACACGTACCCTGCTAGGGTTGCCAGCCTGTCCCTAGTGGAGGCAGGGAATCCTCCGCCACCAGGCCCTGTCCCCTTGCCCATCAGCTGGGAAGGAGGCCCAGGTTACGTCACTGGCAACATGGCAAGTCACTTCCGGCGTGCACCAGAAGTGACATCATTATGTCAGCAATGTCACTGTGACACTCTGGTATTTGGGCAAAAACTCTATGGTAGGGACCATTTTTACCATAGACTTTTTGCCCAAATACCAGAGCATTACTTTGACGGCACAGTGTGATGACATCACTTCCGGTGCATGCCAGAAGAGATGTAGCCACATCACTGGCAATGTTGCCTGGGCCTTCCTCCCACTCCTGGCAACCCTGTACCCTGCTCACCAGTTCAGATTTTCAATAGAAGCCCTGACTGCTCTGTTTGCGTTCACTTTGAGAAGTTATGTGGTGGTGCCCTGAGGACACTCCTTCCTAGGGTTGCCAAATGGGGCCGGGAGGCGGGGAATCCCCCGCTTTGGAGGCCCGATTTCCGATGCGACGGAATCGGGCCCCGGGGGGGACCCTGCCCCCCACAGCCGCGGTTTTTTTTTACGACGTAGGGCACGTTGGGGGCATGGCCCAGATCGTCGGGGGGGAACATATGGTTTTCCCCCGGAGGATCTTGGCCACGCCCCGAACGTGCTACATCGTGCGTCACTTCCGGTGACGTTCCGGCGGCGCGCACACGCACATCCCCAGCCAGCTCCCGGAGCGAGAAGACGCTCCCCCCGCCGGTGAGTAAATTACATTTGGCAACCCTACTCCTTCCCCACAGAGATTTCCCTGTGCTTTGCATGACTGGCTTCAATTGCCAGGTGAAGGCCTTTTAAATTATTCGTGCAAGTTTTGGTTGTTTGTTGTTGTTGTTTTTAATTTCCTTCTTGCTCTAGGACAGCATCAGTGTACCCTGAAGTGCAGCAGTTGCCAGGGCCTGGGGCTTCTGGCAGGGCCCACTGTTGCCACCCCCTTCCCACACACCTGCCCAGTTGTCATCTTGTGTGCCCTTCCCCTGCCCATTCGCTTGTGAGCACTCCACCACTTGCGCTCCTGACTGCATGTCCTGCTGATGCACAGCCAAAAGATCTAGCACCTCTTTTCTTTTACATATGAGGCACAGAAAGCTACAGCATTCACCATAGCAGGAGGCCATGAGATCTCTTTCCTGACGTTAAAGATCAGGAACTGACTGAAGGTCACATGTTTATCCTAAACATTCAGTTCTATAAGTACAAATTAATACACACAAATCCAAAATCCTAATGCACTGTAAAACCAACGAACCAACCAAAAATGCTCCTGTCATATATTTACTTGCTGTGGAAAGTAAAAAATGGGAAACTTTTTCCAGCCATATGACATTGCTGAGGTACTTACATCACTGAGGGCCTTTTGGGCCCGTGCTACTCTCCTCAATTCTGGGCTGTCATCATAAGGATAGAACATTGTTTTATCTGATTCCCAGTCTTCAGTGTATGGTTTCTTAGGACAAAAGGAATACATGTTTAAGTAGAAGGCATAATCTTAGTGATATGAACACTGAATTAATAATAAAATGTAGAAGAAGTTTTTATACCCCGCTTCTCTCCAACTTAAGGAGTCTCAAAGTGGCTTACAATCATTTTTCCCTTCCTCTCCCCACAACAGGTACTTTGTGAGGTAGGTGGGGCTGACAGAGTTCTGAGAGAACTGTGACTGGCCCAAGGTCACCCAGCAGTCTTTATGTGGAGAAGTGGGGAATCAAAAATGGTTCTCCAGATCTGAGTTCACCACTGATAACCACTAAACCACACTGGCTTTCAAGAGTTGCTGTTTGCCCACTGGGGGTGCGAGATTTCCTCTGGCACTCCAGTGGCCAGTGAGAAAAAGAAATAAAGGAGTAAAAATTGCCATCAGTGACAGTCTGACATCACTTCTGGAAAAACCTGAAAGTGACATCACACCTCTCTAGGAGTCATCAGAAACTCTGTGGTTTTACCATAGATTTTCTGGTGATTCCTAGAGAGGTATAACATCACTTCTGTGTTTCCTGATGGCCACCCCTTATGTCCTATGTCCTCACCCCACCTGTCTCCTGCTGGCTTCCAGGCAAGTCCTGGCAAACCTATTCTGGACAGACCCTGGCTTACCTTACTGAACAAGGCTGTGTTTTTTATCGCCTGCACAAACTCTGGAGCATCAGGAGGAAGCAGATACTTTTCTTTATTTTCTTCCCAATTTTGTTTGTATAATACCTAGAGAGATAAACCAACATATTTGATTACATTATCTTTAAGAAGCATAGACATGTCAAGGTCCAGAGGAAATCAGAAAAATTCAGGAAAAAGAGCTTGCAATTTCCCCCCCCCCCCATTTTTCCAACAGAAAAACTGGAAAATTTGGGGGACCACTGGGGGGGGGGAACCTATGAAATATTTTCTCTTTTGGAATGCGTGAAATGCTTTTCCTTTTTTTAAAAAAAAAAGAGTTTCACACTCAAAACATACAGTACAAAGATTTTTATGAAAGGAATCTACTGAGCAAGGGAATCATTCTTGTGTAAGCTATAGAAATATAACTCAGTTCTAAAATGCAGTTCCTGCACCAAGAATATGCTGCCGTCTTCATGAGAAGGGCAGACAGGGTCTTCTTTGCTTGTTGCCTGCTGTCTGGTTTGATGGAGACAGTAGGAGAAAGTACCCTAAATCTGTTCTCCTTTTGATCTGGCCCCTGTGGTTAAGGCTTGTAGCTCTCTCCTCAGAGGACTGTGACACAGACACCAACAGATGGGCAAACATGACTATTGGGTTTTTTTTGGTTTTTGTACAAAACTTTTATTTTTTGGATATAATATCACATTTAACATTGGCTTTCACTTATCCAATACCCATATTTCCCTTTCCCCCCTCCCTTGCTAGTGGCTTCCCGCAGTGCTCGACCCTTTTTCCCTTTACACTACTTATATTTGCTTAAACATTTTAAATTGCTTAGATGTTAAAGATAACATTTCTATCAATATTGTTCTAAATACAATAAATTGTGTTTAACGTCCCAGTTTTCCTCTAGATAGTCTTTAAAATCTTTCCAGTCTTCAAAAAATTCTTTTTTTTTTTGTATAAAGATTTTATTGACTCCCCTAAAAAGGGAAGGAGTTTCGCTTAAAAAGAAAGATAAGGAGGGTATAGAGTGGGAGGAAGAGAAAGCTGAGTGATGTATTAACTGTTAGATTAAACTGTTAGTAATGTCCAATCATCAAAGGCTTCTTCTGCGTGTTGTCAAACATCTTTTTTCCATTCCAGTTAGTTTCTATGTTAATTTGTTAGTAATGTTCCTTTGAATTTCTGTTAAAAAGTCTCTTCAGGGCACATTCAGAACCGCTTCTTTAACGTGCTGGTTACTTTTCCACT
>NW_015165272.1:29133-44204 GCF_001447785.1 Gekko japonicus | reverse complement strand
TTGTTGCCATACCTTGAACTTCTTTCTGAAGTTCCTCCACTTCTTTTGTTACCAACGCTATTTCAGACGTGACTAGTTCCTTAATTGCTGTTATATTCTTTTCCTGTACCTCTTCAAGTTGTTCCAGATGTTTCTGTGTCTGCTTTACCATTTCTGTCTGTAGTTGCTTTCCTAGTGCTTGTATCGCCTCCGTCATTCTTCTCTCCATTGCTTCGATTGCTGCCTGCCACTCTTTCTTTTCTTTAGTCGCCATTCTCGGACTTGATGTTGATGCTGACCTCAGCCTTTTTGGATCCGTTTTGAGGTTTAAATTTTTTTTTAACTAAGTCCAAAATTTTCACTCTGATAGACAGATCTATATGCGCTTGACCGATTCGGCTTATTTTCGCTTTTTCTTTGATAGTTTTAAGGTCCCAAAACTTTAATTTAAATTCAGGTCCTCCACAAAATGTCGGGCACAACTCCTCTATGATTTTCTGGCTAGAGTAGGTCAATCTTTAGCTCACCGTGCCCTTCCGGTTGCTTCTTCGCTCATCCGGTCCTTCGTTTGTTAATACAAATCAACTTCCAGTTGCAGAACTCCGGTCTAGGCAACACTTTACTTAGACACACTTCCTGTCGAATTCCAGTCTTTGTGGCACCGGCTTCTCAACTCATGCGATAACTCACAACAGTTTTGATTTTCAACAGCAACCTTATCTTTCTCTCACCACAGGAATGTTCAACACAGTTAGATTTTTGCTTTTTTAGCCATTAAGATCAAGTCTTTTTTCTCCGAAAAAGGATTACCGGGTTTAAAATGCTCTTTTACGCTCAACCGCTTAGTCCAGATCTCGTCAAAGTTCGACACCGGTAAGCAAACAGTCTTTGTTATCTTTCACGTCTAAATAGAGTGTCGCACTGCTTCTTTACAAAAAGTTACTCTACCTCTTCTTCAAGAAATCGGGTGACGACGGATTTATGCTGGTAATCCAGCTCAATCGGCTCCTGTAGTGCTGCTTCGCATACGCCCGCGTTGTAGAAGGAGTTCAAAGCGTGACACAAGCCGCCTCCGAGGCTTAATCACGCCGATCTGTACTTCTACTTGGGCACCGCTGCTTGCTGGTCATCGCCCCTCACTGGGGGCTGCTGCGTTGGGCTATAGCTAGCCCAAGCTGTCGAAAGGAGCCGTCACCCACCCCAAGCAATTTCGGGATGCGTTAATTCGCCATCTTGACCCAACCGGAAGCCCCAAACATGACTTTTGTTGACCTGTTTTCTGGAGGCAATGTTCGCATTTTCAAGGATATGACCATTATTTAAATACAACTAATTTTACCCACAGTTGATGTGGATGATAATGCACTATCAAATACTTTAATGCTTTCAGTGTGGTGAAGTTTAAAAATATATAACTATGTGGCTACTACTTTTGTGGTTCTATGACACTGTTTCTGTGGGGGGAAAACACTGTCTTCTCTTTACTATAAAATATATATATTTTTAATTTTCAACTTTTATTTTAAATAAATATATAAATAATATATACTAAAAAATAAAATGCAGCAGTTTGCAGCTGTCTCAGTGTTGGGTGTATCTGAAGTTCTGGTCATAGAAAACAAAGACATTATACTTTCAAATTTTATAACTATGCTACCTAGTAGTTCTATGTGCTTGATTATAAATGATTTGGTTTATGTTGTTAAAGCAGTAAAATAAATTTAGACTTGACAAGAAAGCATTGCATAGCATACCTTTTGGTTTTTTAAAAAAGCTACTGGATTTCTTTTTTCATTACTCCCCCCCCCCCGCTTCAAAATTTCTGGAAATCTCTATGGACGCATCTCTTTTTTTATTCAGTAAATGCCCAGGTTTAGCAGATTTTATCGTAAAATGGCCCCTAACAAATCAAAATTGGAGTTGTCTATTACTTTTGTTCCATTTGTACCTCAATCCATCCAACCAATTTAAGCACACTCCTGAGAGGTGGGGCCCTAAGCTTTTGATATATCTCTTTTATTTCACAGTTAACAGTAATGTATTTGACTTGCAGGTGTCAGGTGCAGTGAGTCAGTATACCGGAAGCCTGAAAACTGCTCCATTTGGAAGCTCTTTTAGAGTAACTTTTAGAGTAACTTCAGATTTCCCGGAATAATAGGAACCATTAGTGATTTAAATAGGCTTAGACCAAAGTAATTCTGCGTAGGATTTCACTGTCAATTTCATAGGCTTGTTTCCAGCCAGCCTTTCACTCAGTCTTGTCCCATTTCCCTCCTTACTACAGCCTCTTTTCCATGTAGCTTTTGTACATGCAGATCCTGCAATCCCTGCTCAGACTTTTGTTGAAACTAAAGGGGACTCTTACTTCCTTTTTTCATGATCAGAAAAGCTGGTTGGATCCACCCCATACTTTTTGATAATATCTGAAGGAATGGTTTGCAGATTTTACCATAGGGAAATGTCTCAGCTTGTGCTTCATCAGGAGCATACAGATTCCCCTTTGGGGGAGATGATGGGAGCCTCTCTTCAGACATTAAAATTAACACAAAAAAGAGATGTGCGTATACGTTGGTGAACTGCACATAAGAATAAAGAATGTCATGGTTCTGGAGCTGGACTAAACTTAATTCCCACCAGGACCATTTGTTTCTATAAGGCACTCAGATATATAGTTCCAACTCCAGTTTACAATATGCATCATTCCCCAGAGTCACTTACCTTGCTGACTTGTTGAGAAACCTTCTTTGCATGTTCTATGTCTCTTGCCTTTCCATCAACGTGACAGTCAGTCTTAGCCAGGTCACCAGCCATGCGATATTTAACCTATAACAATCCATAACATAAAGATCACCCATAAGAATCACAACCCAAAGTTGTCCATTTTCTTTTTTTTAAGTAGCCTGGAAATTATAGACATTAATATGCTGATCAGAACTATAGATAATATTGACAAGATAATCTAATAATGTAGACCTTAGGAGAACCAAGATAAAATTCAACAAATGATAAAATAACTGTTTGCCATACTGTATTTCAGCTCCATGCTCTCATTCTGCATTTTACCTTTGATTGTGAAAGCCAAACAGGTTTTTCGTTAAAGCCAAAGATTCTTGATCCAGCAAACAATGCATCAGAACCCGTGTGCAGATGTAAGCAAAATCTTTTGCACAGACTGAGATAGTCATGGATGGGTTTGAATCCCTATCTGTACTGAAAAGCAGACAGAAAGGCATACTTTCACTTAAATGATGTACTGCAAATGGGAGTTGCCCAGGATGCCTCCATGTCTGAATGTACATAGCAAAGCAAATGAGCGTCTAGATCCACATCTGGACTTTATGTGTAGTTCTCAGTCCAACAGTATATTCAGTCAGAACTACAGTGTCATCGTACATATCTCCTTTGTTAGAGAGCAGGTTGTATGTGTATTTTTCAGTTGCTTTCCCTTCATTCTTGGGTCACAGAGGTATCTTCATACCAGTCCTAGAATTTCTTGCTCGATGTCGAGTCTGCAGTTTCCTGTCCCAGGGACCTTAGCAACATTTCTCCTAAGGCTCCAGACTGGCTTACAGTAACACTATCTGCATGATTCCTGCCTTCCTCGCTAGAATTAAAATAGCATCAGAAAGAAGTGTCTTCCTGCGTAACCCCATCGATCTCATTTACTTCGTCTGTTTGGCACTTACCTCACTGAGCTGGTCCTGGACTTTCTTGATTCTTCGAAGTTCAGGGGTATCTGTGGTGATTGCATACGGCTTTCCTCTCTCCTTCTCATATTTCTCTTTGTATTTTTTCTAGAAACAGAAATTACAACAGAAGATTTAACATTCTAACTGTAAGTATAGTGATCAAGTTCTTAAAAACACATACTCAGAAATTCTTATGGAAAATCTTTCCCCAAAATTCTTATCTACTTGTACAGTCTGGCAGTGACTTTTTCTTGTCAATTTTTATTTTTATTTTTTTACAGAAAACGTGAAGACTCAGAAGAGTGGCTTGCATCCAGCTATTCCACCCAGCAAAGTCTTCATCCAGCCAAAGGAGCATTCCTTCTGCTCAACAAGACTTTCCACCAGAGGAAGTGCCACTTTTCTTGGAGGAAGGCTTCCAACTTTGCTAAGCAGAATTACGCAAGTCAGCCTTTCTAGTCCATGCCTACATAGATTCAGCAGTACTACTTCATCAGACACCCTCAAACACCAAAATGGCTGCGGGGGAGGGAGCCTCTTTGCTCTGTTGTGGCCTCCATGTGCTACCTTCATAGACTTTCCAGATATGGGTTGGGAAATTCTGGGGGATTGGGGGTGAAGCTTGGGGAGGGGAGGGACCCCAGAGGGGAGAAAGCCATTTAGTCTACTGTCCAAAGCAGCCATTTGTCTCCAATTGAACTGAACTCTGGAGATCAATTGTAATTCCAGGAGATTTCCAGCCCCCTCACACACACTCTTGGAGGTTGGCAGTTGAGCTTTGCGCTCAATTGATCAACATCTTGTAGTTGACCCTGGCCCAAAGGATGTCTGGCTGGCCTCAACTAGGGCCGGGGCCTTTTCTGCCCTGGCCCCAGCCTGGTTGAACAAGCTCCCAGTTGAAATCAGGGCCCTGCGGAATCTATTACAATTCTGCAGGTCTTATAAAATGGAGCTGTTCCACCGGGTTTTCAGTTGAGGCAGCACACATCCAAATTTCCATTCTTGGCCTCCCCTGCTGACAGCTCTAGCCTAGTGGTTAGTGGCTTGATATCCGACAACAACACTCAGAAGGCTCCATCCAAGCATCACTACCGAGGCATGTTTCACTCTGGCTTTCTGGTACTAAATTTTAATTTTAAATTGTCTGAATTTAGATATTAGGCTTGCCATTCGCCAGCGGGGCAAGGGTTTACCTGCTTTTAGGGCCCCTGATCCGCCGGCCCAGATCCAGCTGGTGGGGGGAACCCTGCCCCCAAAGTGCCAGGATCACATCACTGTGCCCAGCGCGATGATGTCACTTGAAGGTGATGTCATCCATCAGGCACATCACCAGGGGAATGCTCTAGCACTCAGCCAAAAAACTCTATGGTACCATAGAGTTTCTAGCTGGATGCTAGAGTGACATGCCTAGCATGATGACATCACTTCCGGGTGACATCATCGTGGTGTGCGTGCTACATGCGCACACCAGAAGATCTCAGATGGGAATTGTAACCCGCCCTAAGCCTGCTTGCGGAGAGAGCAAGATATAAATTGAAGAAAATAAAATTTTAAAAAATTAACAGTCAGTATCCATGCAGCCACACAGCAGGGGAAAAGCAAGGCCATTTTGGTTTGGAAAAAGACCACAGAAGGGCAAGATGAAGTCGCGCCACGTGCTCCCAAGCTGAATCAACCCCTAGAGTGCTTGAGAACATTAGTTCCCTGATGGTAAGTGTATCTGCAACTCATGTATCATGGACAAGACTAGGAACTGTGTATCCTATCTTGCAAGAGTGAAGTTACACTAGATGAAAGGGAACTTTCACAACCACCCACACCTTCCTGCAGCTGAAGTTGTGTCCCCAGGGGTCAGTCTACCCACAGGAACAGTATGAGGAAAGAATTCCTGAAAATTGCCCTTCCTTTGTTCTGCAGATGTGGCTTCCTCAAACAGAAAAGAAGGAGAGGGTCCAAGCCAAAGGCTTCTAATCTTGAAGTCAGGAAGCAATTTTCTCCAGGCCATTTTGGCCATGGATCCTGGAGGGTGTGTGTGGTATGGTTTTGTTTGCTTGCTTGCTTGCTTGCTTGCTATCTTCTGGGCATGGAGCAGAAGTCACTGGGGGTTTGGAGGGAGGCCGTTGTGAATTTCCTGCATTGTGCAGGGGGTTGGACTAGATGACCCTGGAGGTCCCTTCCAACTCTATGATTCTAATGGCTTTCACTAAAACCAACCTTAAGAATTCAAATACCGTTTTCAGTTAATCAACTAGTCATGAATTAGTCATGAATTGGGGACCTTTGACTTCTCACTCAGACCATGGCTATGGTTAAGCATTATATCCAGTGCTGGCTGAAGGATGAAAAGATGCACAGGGGGAAAAACTGGTCTTCTCACATCTGCAACAGTTACATATAAGAGGAAATTTGGGCAAGTGGAACTCATCAAGGAGGCCTAAGAAAAGCAAAGCCTGCTGAAATTCTCTCTTCTAAACGACTATTTAAGGTACTAAAATTCCATCATCCGTTCTGTGATCACTAGCCAAGGACAAGAACAGGGCCACCACATCCTAACTCTTAAATCCCTTTGAAAGGTATTGAAGCTTTCCCAAGCAACCAAATTGACTTTTTTTTTTTTGCTCCTCCTGTCAATGGAACAAGCCTGGATTTTCCTTGACTTACCCTGTCCTGCCTGCTGGGAGGGGAAATCAACATGCCGCCTTCTCTATCACTATTAACTATTAATGTTTTGATATTCACTGGTATAACTGAATTCAACAATACAACTCTGTATTGTCTTGTTCCTGTACACATATGCATATTTCCTTCCAGTTACAATGTGAGCCATCTTCCTGTAATTAAAGCAGGTAACTATGTTGAGTATTGTTACTAAGAGGAAAAATGGCTTCCATTCAATTAAAAGGCAAATAGGAGAGAAGGTAGTGAGGTGCATGTGTTTATAATGGGTTACAGAAGATTATGCTGATAGGGTCAGAGGTGCTAATCTGTTAAAAATAGCTTGCCCTTTCCATTTGAACAGATAGAGTGCCAATTACAGGCTCCCCAGATTGGCTCTACTTATGACCCACAGTTGATCATTCATCTCTGCCCTTCCAGATTCCAAGAGTTGTTCAGGTTCTTCTGGCTTCATCTCCTGGCCCCAATGAGGGCTAGTATATTTGAAAGCCAAATTTGGCAACGTCTCCTTCCTTCCCTTTTCTCTTTGGGGTATAATAAAAGGGAAATATGGGACTCTTCCAAAACTAGAGAAAGATTCCTTTTCCAAATGGTCTGTTCTGATTCTTACATGTTACAAGCTTTATTTTAAATGTTTAAACTGAATCCTGAAGAGATACAGATGTCTTGCCAAAGACTAGAAAACACAGCCTTCTCTCTAGTGCCAAGATCCAAGGATATACTTAAAAAAAAAATTGGATATAATGTTGTACCAGACCATTTTACACATATCTGAAGGAAGGTAAACAAGGCAATGACATAGCTAGGGGGGAAACTGTAGCCTCCCTCTTGCTCAAAATATTGTTTGATCTGAATCTGGGATTAATTCCTAGTGAGTTGTGTACTCTCAAATGGACAGGATCTCTTGCCCTGTAGGATAGATAGTTGTTATCAGTTTTTGGAAGGAATTAGTACCAATAATGGTGTTGATTAAAATATTCCTTTAAAAAATCTATAGGTTTCCCCAATGATTGGGACAACAAATAATGTCCAATATGCAAATCAAACTTCTAAAAGTGTTAATTTAATCATTGGCAGTTCCATACATAACCGTGAAACTAAGACATTACAAACAACTGTTGACTTACATCACTGAAGAGCTTTTGCATTTTCGTACTGTGTTCCAGGTATGGTGTCAAAAACTTCGATGTGTCCACTTTTGTCCGTACAACCTTTTTTCTGACTGGAGCTGAAGGTGTACCTTTCTGGGTTGTCTCCGAAGTATGCTTTGTGGTTACTGTAGAATATGGAGTTGATCCAGTGCTGTATGTAGTCTTGGTGACTTCAGTATAAAACTAGAAATGTGAAAAAGAGTTATTGGGAATTTCAGCAGAATGACTATGAGACCCTTTTGTATCCTTTTCACATATAATTTGTTACTGTATATATAAATTTGCAAATTAGGCCCTTTCAAAATCAGCACAACCTAGCTCCATATAGCATTATTCAAAAACTATGTTAGGAAGTTTTTGAAGAATATGGGTGTTTTTTTAAAAGAAACTCCATTCACATATACAACTACTATGTAGAGAACTATTCATACAGTGTCCCCACAACACATTATTTTATAAGCGTGCGCTTTGAGGAGCTGTTTCTTTAAGAGAAACTCACAAGAACTGGTTTCAGTTAGTTTCAAACAGTTTATATGTCCCTTACAGGCCAGAAGCCTGTAGATGGAGTTTAATAAAGCAATTGAATTACAAATTCACTTTATGAATACTATTTATAAATATAAATGTTACATGGTACCAGGAGCAGAGGCATGAATCATGGAATGTGTCAAACTGAGCCACATGTGCAGTGGCCAAAAGGACTCATAAAATGGTGCACCTGGACAAACTTTGTGAACTGTTTTCCATCGCATATGCATTGTTGGGCAATGCAATCAGCCAATTATACCTATTGTGTGAGATTCGGGGTTGATTCAGTGGTTTACTGGAAGTGGTGCTGCGATATCTAAGGATCGGTTCACAGATTTAGTTTTGTATGTATGTACTACTTTTTGAAAATACATTTGCACTTAAAATGACTGTTATGAGCACAATGCTCTGCAGATAAATCTGCCACTGGTGGGGGACGGTGCCTTAGTGAAAAATCCATTTAATTGTGGCAATCACTGCTGAGACATGGCACTGTGGGAATTCTGGTTCACTCTCTTGAGAACTCTTGGGGTGCATCTTGTAGAAACAAAATTGAAACAATCCTGACTTAGCATCACTTTGGTACAGAGTGGGACAGAAGAGGACACTATCGTGGTCCAGAAACAAGCTCAGTTTCAATTTATAGAGTGCCCTGATTGTTTATTATATTAATATAATGTACATCATCCAGTTTACTTCTGTAAAACTCCTGGTTGGCTGCCGCTTTCTAAAAAAAGGTTTCTGGTTATTCACCAGCGGGGTTGGATTTCGCAAGTCTGTCAGTCCATCATTCTACATGGAATCTTGAGCATAGATAAGTGATGGAACAGGTTCAAAAGGGTAGAAAATCTATAAATACCATTTTACTTTGGCATAATCTTACTGAGTAAACCACTATGCATCATCAGGGAATCAGTCTCCAAGAATACTATCAGAGTCTCTGCAAGAAGCAAATTATTCACTGGGACTTTTTTGAAATCGGAGGCCCACTTTTCTTCATAATCTTGCAGGAGCTCATAAATTTCACTTGAAAGTAGGGAACTAAAAGAAAACAACAGAAGTTCCAGTTTCTTTTTGCGACTCTATACTCAAGTACATGTCACAAACAATGAGTTGGAAACCAAGAATCATGAGCCAATTTCTGCCTGCCAGGAAGCTCACCTTTCCTGCCTGCCCTTGCCTTTGGGAGCTGGCTCCACCCTACCTGAAAAGTTGCTCCTGGGAGCTAGAAGATGGCACAGGGCTACAGCTCAAGCCACAGGGCTACAGCTCAAGCGGGAAGTCTGTAGAAATTGCACAAGCTGAAGTGTTTTCCTCTTATGCAAGGGCACCTTTGAATCTTCCCCTGGTTGTTTTGAACATGCTAAGATTCCAACTGTTTGTATAATAACTAAAGTCTAAAAATTTATTTATATATATTTATAGCACCATAGGGATGGTTAGCACATGTGTGTGTGTGTGTGTGAGAGAGAGAGAGAGAGACAGACAGACAGACAGACAGACAGAGAGAGAGAGACAGAGAGAGAGAGAGAGAGAGAGACAGAGACAGAGAGAGAGAGAGAGAGAGAGAGAGAGAGAGAGAGAGAGAGAGACAGAGACAGAGACAGAGACAGAGACAGAGAGACAGAGACAGAGAGACAGAGAGATGACCCATGCTAGCCCAATCTCATCAGATCTCAGAAGCTGTGTGTGCGCGCGTGCATGCGCGTATGCCATCCTTAGGGCACTATAAATATGAAAAGTGAAGTGCAACTTATCCACCTCCCCTCTCCTGCTGTAGCTCGGAGCGCCCCCTGAAATGCTAGTCCTGGGGGGTCCTGGAGCCCCAGGCCTGTAATGAGAGGAGAAAATTCATTAACCCCCCCACACACACACACACACACTCCATGCAGAAATGATTAGCGAGATCCAATGATATACATCTCCACAAGGAAACATCTTGGTTCCAAACAGATTAGCCAAAGGGAATTTTTTAAGTGAATAAAGCACACATTTCTTACATTGTTTGGCAAGGGAAACCACCTTTGCAAAGATTATGATTCACATAGACAGGCTCATTTTCTTCAGCTTATTATTTTGCAGATCAGGTTTATTCATAGAATCAAACTTTTGATTATAGATTCATGCTACCATGAAGGAGTATTTTACCTTGAAAATATTTGAAATAGGTACAAATATAAGATTGGCTTCCCCAAAACTTCAGATTTCTATAGCCATTTTCTGAAGCCATTATAAACAAGCAACAAAAAAATGGGCGGCGTGGGGTGGGGATACTAGAGCAGTCAGATTGAAAATGAAGGACGTACAAATGAATGGAAACAGAGTTAATGGACATGGACATGAAAGGTTGCAGGAGAAAATGTTGTACTCATTTTCAGATGAAGTACATATTCTTTTAAATGCCACTTTCATGTAGTAATTCCTGGGTCCTGACATACACAGCATTCTATACAAACACAAGTACCACTATGAAGTTAACAAGATCAGAGGTACAGTTAAGAGGCCATAAGGAATTTTGTTAGCTAAATAATATAACTTCTCAGGAGAGGCTGCATAGTTAAAGTACATGCTTTCCTTAGCATTCTACAGTCTGAACATTATCTCTGTCTTAGATCGAAACGATTTGTTCTAATAGTCTGAAATTTGACAGAGAATCCATCTTGTGGATTCCATGATATAATGACTGTATAATTATGTGTATGAACATGCTGGGGGATTACTATTTATAAGCACAACTACATTTTTTGTGCAATGCACAATCACTGGAATCAATGGGAAAGTAGATATCGATTTTATTCATCTGCATCCATCCGAAGATAAACAAAGTTTTTTAAAAAAAACTAATCTAAAAGCTTACAAAGCACTAAGCAAATGAACAATTAAGTAAAAGAACACAATGCAATTAGTTCCCTTTGCAAATTAATACTATCCACACAGCACCAGAAGAAGAAAAAGTCTAGGTATTTTTCTGAGTTAACTATAAGACTCTTGATACAACCAGCAATGTTTCTTGTTTATGTCTTTTGCTACTCAGTTTTCAGAAGCATAAGTAACATTGACACAGTAAACAAAAGTCCTATTAGTTTTTTTATGTGCACACACACTTAGAATTTGAGTAATCCTTAACATTCACAAAATAAGAGGTTTGCACATAAAACCAGAGGTCTTTACCTCCTCCGGTTCCCCCTCTTCAACTTCCTCTTCAATGTAGTACTATAAACAAAGGAGAGATTATTTTTTCACAAGATCATACAGCACAATAAAACATTTTTCCTTTGAGCCAAAGAATACAAAGTATGCCCGGAGAAAAAAAATATTTGTGGTATAGGTCTTCTATCACACCAGTGGAAAATTCTTGAAGATCTTTTTCCCTGCCCAGAAATGTAAGATTTATAGATATTTGTTACACTGCAGCAAACTCCATCTACACAGATAGGTTTTTAGGAGCAAAGCAGCTTCAGCCCAGAAACTAGGTGTTGCTGTGAAGAAGAAATTCCCAGTATCCTATAGCCTAGTTTTTTGATGTGATTCTGAGTCCAGACCGGGGAACTGTGGATTCAGGAAGTGCACCTGCTGCACATATTGTACAGCTGCCCATGAACATACACATGTATACTCAGTCAAGGCCCCCTTTCCTCCTTCCACAGGTACACTATTTCAGGTTTTAGAGGGGCAAATATATTTTGGGAAGCCAAATGAATTCAGTGGCAGGAACACAGGAAAAGATTTTCAGAAGATACTACCATTAAGTTCCTTTCCCAGGAGGGTCTCACAAAGTCTGACCATTTGCAATTATTTTAATTTGCACAAGTTTCTTGGGGACTGAGAATAAACAATCTTCAGTTAATGTGTTATTTTTAATGGCATTTTTCCTTGTGACTGTCACTAAGCACAAGCGTCGACATCAAATACAACATGGAAATTTAGCCATTTAGGGAATATTTGCATAGTATTAAGAGTTTCAACACTTCTTTTAAGTTGTCCTCATGCTTATTTTTCTTGGAATTTTACATACCAAAATGGCAAAGTGGCCAGCAGCCCTGCAATTTTTCTTGATACCAACAAAGGTCATTATGTCCCTGCTCCTGTATTGTCCAGCCCACCAGTTAAGATCTTCTTCTCAACCACTGCTCTTTGTGTGCAAAGATGAGGCACGTGGTGCCCAAAGGCAGGGCTTCTTTGGTGTTAGCAGCTCACCTTTGGAATGCCTTCCCTTTACTTTTTTAATGTTAGCGGCGTGCCTTTTTATAGTTGGAGGGTTTTTTCGCTTGTTTGTATTGCTTTATTGGAAGATTGCCCGGAATGGCCACCGGTCCAAGCTGATGAGATTGAAGTTTTAATTTCACAAATTAAGTCCGGGAAGGCCCCGGGCCTGGATGCAATTCCTCCTGAGGCTATTAAAGCATTTCCAGACTGGTGGACTCCCTTTTTGGCGGCCCTTTTAGGTCAGGTGAAATGCCTGAAGTTTGGACGAATGCCACAGTAGTGCCAATCTTTAAAAAAGGTAACCGCGAGTTGCCTAGTAATTATAGGCCGATCAGTCTCCTCTCTACGATTGGGAAACTCTATGCAAGACACCTGGCAATTAAGCTCAGTGCTTGGATATCTGAACAACAGATACTGGGAATCGAACAAGCTAGCTTCTGTCAGGGGAAGTCCACCTTAGACCACTGTATAGTCTTAAGTCACCTAGTAAATAAATACCATAAAGGGAAAGGAAGCAAGTTAATTGCTACTTTCCTTGATCTGAAGGGTGCTTTTGACTCTGTGTCTAGGGAGCTGTTATGGAAGAAACTAATGAAGCTGGGGATGGACGTAAGATTGTTATTTTTGATTAGGAAACTTTATACTGGTACAACCTGTCAAATCAGAGGCTCTAGTGAGGGTACTCTAACCCCCAAAATTATTATTAATATCGGGGTTAAATAGGGATGTATTTTAGCCCCACTTCTCTTTAATTTGTTCCTCAATGATCTGGCTGCCTGTTTGGAAAAGTCTGCAGGTTATAGTCACTGCCCATGTTTAAGTGGATGAGCAATCCCCCTGTTTCTACATGCTGATGATGCCGTCATTCTCTCCCGTTCTGAAGTAGGGATGGAAAAATTGCTGGAGTGTTTCTTGGATTATTGTGATCATAATGGACTTTCAGTGAATTTTGAAAAATCTAAAGTTTTGGTCTTTGGGGGATTCTGGAAACCTATGGAGTAGGTGGAGGTCTTTACCTTGCTTAAGCAGAGGCTTATTGATATAGAGCTGCAAGGGCTCAGAGCCCTTGCCTCCGGAAGATGCTCCCCAGTAAGATAGGCCTATCCCCCTTCTGGTGCTCCACCATATTACTTTTTCTGCCTGACTTCGCCGCAAATGTGTAGAGCTTATTTATTGGCTCGTTTTAATGTTCTCCCCTCTGCTATTCTTGAGGGGAGATATAAGAAAATCCCTTATTCAGACAGGTTTTGTGGATGTAATAGAAGAGAAATAGAAACTGTTGAGCACGTACTCTTACATTGTAAATTGTTAAATGACATTCGAGTGGAATTTATAGAAGCACCCCTTAGGTTGGTAGCAGGCCAACCGGATAGAATCAAGGTACATTGTCTCCTTGCTTCACAAGATCTGGAGATCATTGAACTGACCGCTAAGTTTCTTCATGGTTTTATAAAATGGAAGAATGACCCTGATCACATTAATGTGTCTTAATTTATACATTTAAAAACTCAATTTCAAAGTTTAGAATTTAAATTTACTTTACGACTCAGGCATTTTTGTATGGCCAAATCTATCTTGTGACAACTTGAGTTATGTTATAGGCCTGATATATCCTTGGAATGGTTTACCACGACTATCTATTTTATAATGTCTATTGGATTGTATTAATATTAGGAAATTGCTTCTAATATTGTATGCCAATAAAAGGTATTTGACTTCTATTGCTTTATTGTTTTAAGCCACCTTCAGCAGCATACATATTTTCTAAATAAATAAATAATTGCCAGCTATGTGTCTATGCTGCTGTACAAAAGGAGTGACACACCGAGTAGAATACAGTCCATGCTCATAAATACAACCCATTAACATCTTCACAGAGTTCCTTTTTGACCACTTCCCTTTTCA
Organism: Gekko japonicus; assembly: GCF_001447785.1. Taxonomy (NCBI): domain Eukaryota; kingdom Metazoa; phylum Chordata; class Lepidosauria; order Squamata; family Gekkonidae; genus Gekko; species Gekko japonicus. Next base: position 30,070 of record NW_015165272.1, on the reverse strand, counting down.
AGCACCTGGCGAACCACTGTACATGGCTAGTGAGCTGTGTTTATCTTGCTGGGTAATCAGTTAACTTATACATAAAACAAATCTTAAGCCATTAGACCAAATCATATGGTCATTGCTTAATGCACTGTAAACAGCATGAGTTGATTTTTCTCCCCTGTGGCATGTTGGATTGGTTGAGTGAGAACTCCCAAACTGGGCCTGTTACTATTCCAAGAAGGGTTCATGTTGCAACTCACCATCGCCTGGTTGAAATGAGTTTTCAACAATCGTTATTTTAACATAATGGTTAGAAACTTTGGAAACACCTGGACCCTTGATAACACAGGAGTAAAAAATGGATGAGGGATTGGTTATGGCATACTGGGACCTGCCAGTTTGGTCAGTGTCCATGCTGATATTTAAGTAGTTCTCTGGAAAAACCGGCTGCTGACTGCATGATAATGCATACAAAGGCCAGTTGAACACACCTATACTCAGGACGTCAACACATAAAAGTAGCTTTATGTGAATTTCTTCTAAAGTTTATTGTGGAATGAAAATCGTCCTGGGATATTTTGTTGCTGACATAAGGAAGAGTTAAGACCAGCCTTACATAACTGAAATATCACAAAACTTTAATCTCACTAATTATTCTGGCTCCAGCTTGTTGACAAAGCTTCTCACGTAGATCTAATGAATGCGTTTCTGGAAACAATGTTGTTGTTTTTAAGTCTGTGATTTCTGGGCTTTTTCCCCTTACAAGTTTTGTTTTATAACCTGTTTCTTAAGAGGCAGGCAATGAAATAAAGTGATATCAATACAACCTGAGTAGTATCTAAAGAAATAAATCAGAAATAAATACTTATGGCAATGAAAAAAGAAATAGAAATGAATCCAGTTGTAAGATGACTTGAATACTTTCAGTATTAAACTTATCTATACATACGTTTTCCTGCTG
>NW_015165272.1:16458-29119 GCF_001447785.1 Gekko japonicus | reverse complement strand
AACTGTGATGCACATGGGATATCCTGAAATCATGGGACCAAAATTCTCCACAGTTACTTCAAGTCTGCTCAGTTTACTCTGAAGAAATCCTTGTTCCTATGAACTAGTCAGCAGTCCCCTATAGAAACTAGCTTGAAAGTTAATAGAATTGATTGGCTTTGAACTAAAATTACATCCAGAACAGCCAAAAAAGCTGAACAGGAACATCTTTTTACCTGCAATGATAGGACTACGTGTTGCAAATGTGTATAACTTGTACACCAATTTGGATTGGTAACACTGAATTTCACTGACCAAACCTATATCTTCAAATGGGTTTTAAACCAGTACTTTTGTAGGGTTTTTGGAAAAAGCCAAGAAATCACAAGAAATTAGAATTTCATTTCTGGAAATTTATTTTAATCACAACAAAATGTATACTAATATTAGTGGCAAACAGGATCTGATCCCAATGTCCATGTTTTGACAGGGCTTGCAGCAGAAACAAAGCTCCAAGATACTTTACAATTTCAAACAACTACACTCATCCTCACAAGAACAATTATTCATCAAAAACTATTGCTCGGTTTGTCTAGAATTACCCGCCTTGTTTATTGTGCAGTCTAATTTAGTGTACCTGAGGAATCCCTGATCCTACTATAAGTGATGTCAGAGTCACTATGATTTATCTCTCTTTTTCATATTATTATTATTCTCATTTTATGGGAAAATGATGTATAGGGATAGATTCCTATAAATGAATGCCAAAGGCAGGCCTGTTCACAGACCCATATTGTCGGTGTTACAAACTGCATTATTTCCAGTTCAACATAAGATACAGCATGGACTGAAAAGAACAGAGTCACTGGCCATTTCAAGACCATGTTCACCCTAGGCATTTAAGGATTGGCTAGGTCTGCCACTACCAACACCAACAACTGAGGACTACTTTCACAAAGCAGGTTGTCCAAAAAAGAGGAATGCTACTATCCAGGCTAAATATGCCATTGCCAGCCTGAGTGAAAAGCACACAGGGAGAGATTTCTCTCCTCTTCTTCTTCACTGTCTACCAGTAAGATTTCCACATGTGCAACTGTCAGAATGCACATGGCTAAGAATGCAGTGGCATAAAAGAGAGCAAAAAAGAACATAAATAAGAAGAGAAAAGAAAGATCAACTGTACACACATTGGCAGCAGAATAATGCAAGTCCTGTTTCTAAATGAGGGTACATTTTTGGGGGTAGGGCAGGATGATGATGATGATGATGATGATGATGATGATGATGATGATGATGATGATGATGATGATGATGATGATGATGATGATGATGATGATGATAATAATAGCAGCACAGCTTCCTGAGTATGTGTGCATACAAGCACATGCCAGAGTTTGTAAAGAAGTACATGTATGCTGGCAATGCGGCCTTCACACCAAGAAAACAGGTTCTCTGTCTTTGACCTACAGTACAGCCCAGCCCAGACGCAAGATGTCCGGGCTACTAAAGAGTTCTCTATAGGATGCCCTTTAAAACAGCATGTTGGCTCCTACTGAGCCAATCGCCTTTTGCTCAGCAATACTTTACACTATCCACTGAACATAAATGTGTTTCATATAGAGTGAAAATATGAGAGTAATGCAGAACTGGCAAGCAGTGATGAAGATTTATTTTTACTCTTTCTGGAAAGGGGTAAGTGGCTTAAAACTAATACCAGCTGCAATTGTTGCCATTTTATTTATAACTTTTTAATCCAGCTCTGAACATTCCAAAGAGAGAGGAAAAGTCAGACATCTTTCTGAAGCAAAAACTCTGCATGGTGCTCTTTAAAGTAAAATCAAAATGACTTTGAGAAATACAACAAAATAATTAGACTAGTAAGAAACAGACAGTGATGAGATAATGGGCATGAATACCACATGTATATGACACGGAAGGTACGGACACATGGAATATATGACTGCTCTTGTTGTCATAATAAACCAAAATATTTTGGGCAAAAGATTCCTCCGATTTCACCACTGACCACCTACAGCATGCACAAAACAAGGTCCTTGCACACCAGATGAGTTAAATGTCACTGGCCAAGACAGTGAAATCCTTCGTACAACACTTTCAACTCTGTAGAGAACTTTAGCCCACAAATGTCTCCTGCCAATGTGTAGGACCACTGTGAAATACAGGAGTGCCTTGTGTCAAAAGCGTAAGATAGTACGGTAAGTAAGATGTTCAGTAGTGTCTTTAAGTGACATTGTGAAATCTACTTATCAAGGCAACCACATTGATTACAGTGGCTTGTATAACAGTGTTGTGTGGAGCTCAGAATTGCTTTGTATAAGCCTGGATTGGCAAAAAAAAAAAAAAAGTGTGCGAAGTCACCCAAATATCATGTTAAAGGCTGTTGCTTCTTACAGCTATAATCAAATTAGGTTTCATAGCCTGCGATTCAGGCAGTGTCAGCCTTCGTGTAAACAATCCTTACTTATTAGTCATCATAATCATTATTATTAATATTAAATAATGATGATATTACTACTATGAATTTTCCAAATTTTGGTAACAATATCATAAAGAAAGATGGACAACACTGCTGTCATATGTTTTCACAAGTCACCAAGTTGGAGGACCCAACAGCTGCAACTGAGGTCAACCAAACTGATGACTTAACAGTTTCTATAACCAGTAGTCTGATCTGGACAATGAATCTGAACACACTCAAATTGTAGAGGCAGGAATCTTAAGAGTCCTCACTTGCTATTAGTTGTTGACGTTTCATCTGACTAAGCAATTAACATGCACATCTCCAGTCCAGGAAAGCAACAAGACCCCCCCCCCAAAAAAAATAGGTCTTACCTCCACAACCTCCTCATATTCCTCTTCTTCTGCCATCTTTGCAGAGTGTTTCTCTGTCTGTCACCTACTGACTGGCCACAAAACAGATGAAAAATGAAGCATTTAGCACTATAAGTACAATATGGTTTACCATTAGCAACAAATTAATTTAAATGCATGCATCCTGGGATGATTATACACTGTCATAATAATGGATTGGGTTCTACAGAATGTTTACACTAATACAGGTTTTTTTCTCCTGCAAAAGGAGCCTCTGAACTGGACAAAAATGCCACCATCAGTAGAAAACAGATGTAGGATCCAAACCAATATTTTTATTTATATGGTTTCCCACTGAAATCACTAATTACAAAAAGTAGTTCACATCTGGATTAAACTAACTGAAAACCCTTTTGAAAGGAAAAGACAACTGGCTAGAAAAAAACACATTTTATTGTCTTATTTTAAAATTTGCATACCAACTTTCCACCTTAATAAAGGTTTCCATTTGCACAAACATCTCACTTAATGGACTTGTAGGCTTTATTCACTCATCTTCTTAAACATACTTTTATTGCCTATTAAATCCACCTTACATAAAGCCTTATGTCAGTTCCTGTAATGTTCCTTTAGGTGGCCAGATACGACGATTCCATTGTATGTGTTCCTATATCTTGGAATCACAATAAGGAATACATACACAGCTAAAGAAAATAAAGTAAATTATAGTTCCAGGTGGTCAGCCGTGTTGGTCTGAAGCAGTAGAACAAAATTAGAGTCCAGTGGCACATTTAAGACCAACAAAGGTTTATTCAAGGTATAAGCTTTCGTGTGCATGTACACTTTTGCAAATACATTGGAATGGAAGGTAGAGTTCAAACTTGTAGACAGCCTAGGCTTGCCAAGGCCCCCCGGGGGGTGGGGAAAACCCTGCCCCAGAGGCCCATTCCCCACCGGCGGCGGATCAGGCCCCGGAGGGAACCCCACCCCCAAAGCACGCAACGGGCACGTCACCAAGAAGTGACCCGACCATGCCAGGCATGCTGGGGGCGGGGCCACGGTCATCCGAGGGAAAACTCCATGGTTTTCCCTTGGATGGTCGTGGCCCCGCCCCCAGCATGCCCGGCGTGGTTGCGTCACTTCTGGGTGACGTGGTTGCGGCATGTGTGCACTCTGCGCATGCGCACACACTCCTGGAGCAGCGCTGGAGTCCCCCGCTCCAGTGCCGCTTCGGACTTGGCAACCCTAAGACAGCCTCTGTCTATAAGTTTGAACTCTTACCTTGCATTCCAATGTATTTGAAAAAGTGTACATGCACACGAATGCTCATACCTTGAATAAACCTTTGTTAGTCTTAAAAGTGCCACTGGACTCTAAAGTAAATTATGACATGCATGATTCCTGTTTATATAATGCATTTGGGGCATTTAAAATACTAATATCAAGCATATTTCTGATCAAAGAGAGTCTTGCATACCAGACATGACTCCATTTCGAATAAATGCTTTTTAAAAGGTCAGTCACCCTAGCTGCAAACCTGAGGCATGTCTTTTAGTATCTCTGCTCATGTGCTGAAAGTCTGTGCAACATCTTCTAGGACAATATAAACAATTGGCACTCTCCCTTGGCTGTGGCTCCCAGCATCAAGCATAACACTAACAATATTCTTCCTCCATTAATCATCACCTGGTGGAAATATTACATGCAGTTCTGATCCTTGGGCCTGCAGCCAGAACACTTTGAACAATTTAAGTGCCTGCGATGGGGTGTACGGACTGTAGTGCCAACCCAGTATCACAGAACATGATGTGACAATGGCACTGAAGTCAAATCAGCTTGCCAAAATATTTAAGATGTGGCTATTAGTCACAAGGTATAGATAGGAACTCACAGGTTGGGGCAGGTGATGCACTGTAATCTTGGTGCTTGTGGGGGGGCAACAGTGGGAGGGCTTTTAGTGTCCTGGCCCCATTGGTGGACCTCCTGATTGCACGTGGTATTTCTGGCCACTGTGTGACAGAGTGTTGGACTAGATGGGCCTTTGGCCTGATCCAACATTGGCTTCTGTTATGTTCTTATGACAGATGTGAATAATGGAGAATTTCCCTTGGTGGTGATGTTAAACAGGTTTGTACACAGCTACTCATCTGGTCACCTTTAGCAAATAGAATTCATTTCCACTTGACCATACAGGGAACCTTTTTAAAGTGAGGCTGGAATAGCCAGGTCCCCCTTGGCCACCAGAGAGGGATGGGGGGGGGTAGGGTTGCCAGATCCAGGCTGGGAGATTTCTGTAGATTTGGTGGTAGAGCCTGGGGAGGACAGGGGCCTCAGTGGGGTACAGTGCTATCGAGTCCTCCATCCAAAGCATCCATTTTCTCCAGAGAGAGACTTTGGTGGTAGAGCCTGGGGAGGACAGGGGCCTCAGTGGGGTACAGTGCTATCGAGTCCTCCATCCAAAGCATCCATTTTCTCCAGAGGGAACTGATCTCTGTAGTCTAGAGATGAGCTGTAATTCCAGGGGCTCCCTGGGTCCCACCTGGAGGCTGGCATCCCTAGGCTGGAAAAGAGCGTCCTCTTTTAGCCATCTGTGCCTCAGAATGCCTTACTTAAATATCAGTGCAAGGGATGCCTAATAAAACATTGCTGTGGGTTAACTTTTGTAGACATGTTTGCAAGGCCATTATAATTATACATTGCTTGAAGGTACAGTTCAGATATTTACTTTAAAAAAATCACATCAATGTACTTCAAATGACCTTAAGTTAATGAAGTTAACTTCTCTCTTCCCACCATTGGTCTTTATGGATGCTCCCTTGGCTTGCTTCTCTGGTTCTTTAATGTTTCCCCCCCTCAAACCTGGAAAAAAATATCAGAAGGCACATAGCTTGGGTGCACACATGAAACAAATACCCTAAGAACTCATTCATTGGAATGAGTTTGTCAGGCCACTACTGTATTCTGAGCTTGACGTGAGAGGTTGCTGCAGCCTCTCTTTCTCATGCAGGCAAAAAGATGAAGGTTTACAACAGCTGCTTCCTAGTTCAAAGGTATGTGCCATGTAAGCTAATACCTCAGAGTGATTGGCTGGTTTTGTTTAGCTAGCGAAACTGCAATTCCTTCTGAGGCAAGTGCGGTTCAATACCACAGGTTAAATATAGGCACTTCAGATACTGTCTCTTCATAGTGCCAATAGGCTGAAGGTGGGTGGGGGAAATAAAGATAAATTTATTTATTCCCAATATTCACTAAAATTAAATAAGGTGAAATACTACTGTGTTAACTTATAAACAAAAAAAAGGCCAAAGTTCTAAAGAAACTTCCCCCCAAAATAACATCTATCAAGACTCTATGCTATATATTTTCAAGTCACAGAGCTGAACAGTATCTCCCTTGAGCAAAACTATGTCCAGCTCAGTCACACTTTATATCACTGAATAGGCTAGACAAACACTGGAAAAAAATGTTGATTAGTTCTTACTCTTGTAAAAATCCAACAGGTCATAAAGCCCTGGGCTAAACAAACAATGTAGTTCGGCCAATATATACATTATATACCTTTTTTTAGAAAATGGGCTTACCAGCAATATATTAATAAATTTCCTTAGCAGCAAAGCCTCTCCAACTGCCTTCCTCCTGAGAAACGCTGGGCAAGAGCACTGTTAGTCTGATGCATTTGCTTCTAAATTATCATGTGGCTGGAACTAGCCAATCAGATTTGGCCTTGATCGGGTTTCAGATACTAAATATACATAGTGACCCTTTGGTGGACCACCTGTTCAGCAAACCCACAAAGAAAAGTAAAGCAGCACATAGTAGTCATTAGTACAGAGGTATCAAACTCAGAGGGCCAGATCTGACATAAACGTCACTTTGTTGGGCCGGGCAAGGCCATGCGTGCGCCATAAAATGTAATACCAACTATCGGAGATATAAACTTTATAAAAGACACAGGCAAACCCAATTAATGATAGATCAAGATGGGCAGCCCTGTTAGTCTGTCTGTAAGCAGTAGAAAAGAGCAAGAGTCCAGTAGCACCTTAAAGACTAACTAAATTTGTGGCAGGGTATGAGCTTTCATGAGCAGTGACTCACGAAAGCTTATACCAATTAACAATTTTTTAAACTCAAAATACAAACATACTTTAAACATTAACCGTCTTACAGTATTTCCTTACAGTATCTCTCTGATGCCCACCCACCCCCTTCCACCATCCATTACTCATTAGCAGTGGAACAATATGCAGGGACATAATGCGCAGCCTCTGTCACCTGGCAATAAAGGTAAAGAGTTGCTTGCAGGCCGGATAGGAGTCATGGATGGGCTGGTTCCGGCTCGCTGGCCATATGTTTGATACCCCTGCGTTAGTGCGTTCTCTAACTAAAACACAAGAAGAACAGCAAATTGCAGTTTGTTCTGGAATAGGTAAAGGTAAAGGTAAAGGTTCCCTTGCTCGAAAGCCAGTCGAATCCGACTCTAGGGTTGCGGTGCTCATCTCCGTTTCAAAGCCGAAGAGCCAGCGCTGTCCGAAGACGTTTCCGTGGTCATGTGGCCGGCATGACTAGACACCAAGGCGCACGGAACGCTGTTACCTTCCCACCGAAGTGGTACCTATTTATCTACTTGCAATTTCTTGCTTTCGAACTGCTAGGTTGGCAGGAGCTGGAACTAGAGACAGGAGCTCACCCCGTCTTGCGGCACCCGGGTCTTGAACCGCTGAACTACTGACCTTCCACAGCCTGCAGTTCAGTGTCTTAACCACTTGAGCCACATTCAGGATGAGATACGGGAGTAACATGTATATTTGTTTCTAGAGAAACAAAACATTTCTGGCCGTTTACAGCAGTTTTCATGGAAGGGAGGGATGATTGGTAGGATTAGCCAGCCAGGTGTGGGGATTTATGCTTTGTTCCTATTCAGTCGTTCAAAATGAACCAAAGAATGCCATAGAGTTGCCAGCTATAACTGGTAGCCCAGCAGGAGAATTGGAGGGGCAGAGAACAAGCTCTCTGGTATTACACCAATGCACGACATTCTAGGATTCACCCCCCAATTCTATGGTTGGTTAACCTGAACCTCCCATTTCCCCCTGTTGAATGGCAGTGGGAATAGGGGTCCAGACTGGAAGGTCTCCCCCCCCCCTCAATGGAGGCAAACCTCTAGGCTAGGGGTCCCCATCCCAGTTGTATCTGCAGACACTACTGACATTTTGAGAAAGAGTAGCAGTTACCACCATAAAATTGGCATCACAGGAAGTAAGGCCCAATCACAAATTGAATGTTATCGGGGCCAAGGGCTGTTCACAAAATGTTAGAATACTCTACAAAACAGTGGGAAGGTCAAGTATCCAAGAGCCAGTTTGGTGTAAGTGCACGGACTCTGATCTGGGAGAACCGGGTTTGATTCCCCACTCCTCCACTTGCACCTGGCTGGATGACCTTGGGCAAGCCATAGTTCTGTCAGAGCTGCTCTTGAAAGAGATCTCTTAGCCCCACCTACCTCACAGGGTGTCTATTGTGGGGAGGGGAAGGGAAAGGAGTTTGTAAGCTGCTCTGAGACTCTGAGTGATACTTTGAGACTCCCTTGCGTAGTGAAGGGCGGGGTATAAATCCAATCTCCTCCTCCTCCCTCCTCCTCCTCCTCCTCCTCCTCCTTCTTCTTCTTTTTCTTCTTTTTCTTCTTCTTCTTCTTCTTCTTCTTCTTCTTCTTCTTCTTCTTCTTCTTCTCAGACAAAGACAGTCCCATCTGAATGGGCACTCCTTGCAGATGTTAACAAACAGTAATATAACAAGTGGGGTACCTGCAAGGACTTGGGGGGGCATCTCATTTTTCTCTCCCCAATGATTTCCTCTTTGTCTTCCCTGAAAGCCCCCATCGCATCTCCTTTTTTCCGTCTTCCCTTCCCACCCATCAGCCAACCTAATTTTGTCTGCTCTCCCCCCCCCCCACATCTTCATCTTTCCCTCCTTCTCTCCCCTGGCAGCCTCTCCCTGGGAAAAGTCTGGCCCAGTTGTGCAGTTCCCCTATTTAGACAATGGGGAAACTGCAAGGGTTTGCAAGGAAGCGCCTTATTTCCCCCTGCATCCCCTCCTCTCCCTCTGTCTCTCCCCATATCCTCAACTTTCCCTTTTTCCTTTTCGCCTTCCTATCCACCAACCCACTACCTTTTATCTGCCCCCCCATTCAGCTATATTATTTTACTTCATTTATATCCCACCTTTATCTCCAATAGGGACCCATAGCTGCTTACATCATTGTCCTCTCCTCCATTTCATCCTCACAACAACTCCATGAGGTAAGTTAGGCTAAGAGTGTGTATTTGACCCAAAGTCACCCAGTGGGCTTCCACAGCAGAGTGGGGATTCAGACCCGGGTCTCCAGGGGTGCTGTTTGGTTTCAGTTTCTAAAGAAAGGGGAGGATGTCCTCCTCGTGCAGCCATAGGGGAAAGCTGCCAAGACGAGGGACATAAGAAAGTCTGCTTTTATGGCTAAGCCAAGAGCAGTGTTACCAACCTCAAAGTGGTGGCTGGGGTTCTCCTGGAATTTCATTGGACTTCCAGACTATAGAGAACAGCTCCCCTGAGGGAAATGGCATCTTTGGAAGGCAGATTCCATGGCTTCACATCCCCACTGAGCTCTCTCACCTCCTAAACTCTGCCATTTCCAGGTACTACATCCAAATCTCCATGAATTTCCCAAACTGGAGTTGGCAACGCTGGTTTACATCTGTGAGGCACCTGTCCAGCATGAGCTCAGGCCTTTGCTAGTCAGTCATGTGTTAGGGAATGACCTGAAGCTAAATCTTTTCTGTTCCACATACCTTTGAATTTTATCTCCAAGGCACAAGACACAAGTCGGTACCCATGAATACACTGGCAGGTACCACATTGGGCATCACTGCTCTGGTCCATGGCTTTCCAGAATGCCAGAGGTGCTCTCTCAGTTACTCACAGGAGTAGGGAAACCACAGCTGCTGCGTCACCTGGCTTCTGGTTTGTCTATCTACTTATCTTCACTTTGTATACAGTTCGTTTTAGGCTCTCTAGCATTACTGTTTCTTAGTACAACCATTACAAATGTTATAGTCATACCTGATCACTTCTGGAACTGGGCAAGTTTTTTTTTCACTTTTCATGGGCATATTCTTACAGTTTCTCCAGTGTGTTATTGTAGGTTTGCTGTCTGATTACTATGAATGGGTTTATCATTTTGGTTTGTTCTGATGTTACATAACACATATGGTGCATGTCAGGGCCTATAAACAAAAGAAATATTTAGTGGTTTGAGATGTTTCCTCAATCTGAGTGAATTGTCAGGAGATGGTCTCCTGCTAGCTCTCTTGTTCCAGGAAATATCAAAGCTTGAAAAAGATGTAATTCCTTCAGCTAAGGAGAGGGGGTCAGACGTATGTGAAGAACAGAAGTTTGCAGTTTGGAGCATGTGGCAGAATGGGCCCACTCTGGCCTGCAGGCCCTGTTACACCCTGCTGTTTCTCCCAATACCTGGAGAGGCATTTCTTTCTCTCTCGAGTAACCACTGCCACCACCTGACCTTTGTAAGGAATCGCCCACTCGGAAGGTCAAGACTCCCAGCTTCCCTTCCAAGTTCTGAGGCCTTGCCTCTGTGCTTCCCACTGCCCAGCGCCTGGTCACCACAGGGACCATTTACTGCCTTGTGTAGCCCTGGAGGAATAGACACTTGACAACTGCCTGCCTTCCCCCAGGCCCTCCTTTTAAAATAGCATATCCAAGATGGTGAAGGTCTATGTGGTACAGAGAACCACTGCCAGCATAAAAAGTTATAAGATATTTATGAAAAAGAAAATGTTCACAAGCATACTTTTAGCACAGCAGCAGACTGAGCAAAGGATTCAAAATAAATGGGAAAAACACAATTTCTCTGTGCCTCTCGCTATACATGCCCTATCAGATGTTAAAATATAGGACCGGCTCCTTACCTTAGGATGTTTTCAATCTCTACAGAGTTACCATTATCTTGCAGCTTCCTCTAGCTCTTCAGGCCAGCACATGGTTAATGGCCACCCTCCTCCAGACCTCAGTTAAGAGTTCTGTCTGAGTCTGTCTGAGTCTAATGGACTCAGCACCAAAGAGCCCTTCCTCCTTGCTTCCAGGAATTTTATCACCCCTCTTTTCCCCACCCACTGACCAGGTCAGGCCAGGTCAGAAAAGCTTTTCTTGAAGATTCTTTAGGAATTCCTTCCTGAAGTCTCTCTAGTATTTAATACCTCCAGGTCTCTGTTCCCTGCTTGAAAAGGGGGGAGAGACTGGACCCTCCTATTGTCTCTAGCTAGACCTTTTAGCAAGAGGTAGCTGAAGTGAGCCTGGAAAGCCATTGACTGACTTCCTCCTCCCTGCCTGTTCTTTGTCAAGAGAGAAAAACTTTTAAAACATCCTTGTAAAGGTTTTACTCAGGTTAGGCCTCTGCCTCAAAAAGGCATTTCTTCACAGAACAGACAAAGAAAGAGGCAATGAGAACAAGCTGAAAGTCACCTGGTGAAGTACCTTATGATGCAAGCTCTCTCTCTCTCTGATTTGGCATACCAGATTGGGGTATTTTGTCGGACTGCCTCTTTGATTCCACCTATGCTGTACTTGTACTACAGAACAATTTATTGTTTGGGGGGGACAACATAAGTAGCCATTGTTCTTTCATCTAAAAGAAACCAAAACTAGAGGGCTCTGCCTCTAGAACTTCTCATTAAATGAGGAGCATGGAGACCATTTAGCAATAAGCGAATCTAGCTGTCACAGCTGCCCATATGCTCATGATCAAGGGGAACAGACTGAAGGAGGCAGAAAGGGAACAACCTCCCCAAGGATGATTTCTTAGTGAGAAGTTATGAGACAAAGGATGGCTAGAAGTTTTAGACATGGCCTGTTAATTTATGTTGTCAGAGTCCTGAACAAACTTGCTCCCAACAACACTCTCTTTTCAGTGATTTGTTTATTGAAAGATGAGAATGTATCAAGCTAAGACCATTCATGTCAGAACTAACTCCTTTGGTGCCAGTGATTGTGCTTTCAGGTGGCAACAACAGGATTGGAGATTCGTAGTCTCTATTTCCCATGATGAGAGCCAGCTAGGGCCTGCACCTTTTTAAATGTGTAATGTAGTAACTAAAAACATAAGTAGAAATCAGTCAAAGAATTTACAAAACTGACATAAGCATGACTCAGCCTCCCCCAGCAGAAAGGATATAAAATACTTACAATGTAATCACATAAATCCAAAGGGGTTAGACTAGATTTGGAACAACACTGCATAAGATTGCAGTGCTGGATGCTTAATTATTTGTTTTGCACACAGGTATGCCATCCTTTGAATACAACTGGCTGGCAAGATATAAAACTTTTATATATCTTATTCAAAATCCTTAGGGATCAAATTGCACTTAAGCTCTTGTTTATTTTAAATTTGTTGTTGGTCAATAACAACTGATTATTAATGAAGATACCATGTCATCTAGACAGGCTTCAACTTTAGGTGCTGTTCTGGAAGGTTGGCTTAATTTAAGATGATGAGACACACACTTCAGTGACACTGTAGCACTTAACGATGACAGATGCAGAATGATCCACCAAGACAGACTCCAAACGTGTGTTTATGGTAACCTCATAAACATCTTTTGAATGATGGGTACAGTTTCCATATTTAAGACATGGATAGCATTCTCTGTGACTTAGAATGTCTGGTTTCAGTTTTTTCCTAGGGCCAGCAGGAAACCTGTTGGCAAGGTGAGTTCTGGGGATATGAGGAAGACTTAACTTAAAATATTTCTGAACATTTTGGTGCATTCCCCCCTTGTTTTAATGAATTTTTTTTCTTTCC
>NW_015165272.1:7055-16445 GCF_001447785.1 Gekko japonicus | reverse complement strand
CTTTCCCTAAATGTGCTCCAATTTATATGTTAACAATGGGAGCATACATGTAGCAGAACCAGCCCGGCATCAAGCGGGAGACCAGGGAGAGGGGCAATCAGCAACAGTATGGTATTGTTTCTGTTGGAAATCTGCCCTGACCTGGATAGCCCAGGCTAGCCTGATCTCGTCAGATCTTGGAAGCTAAGCAGGGTTGGTCCTGGCTAGTATTTGGATGGGAGACCTCCAAAGACTACCAAGGGCATGACGCAGAGGCAGGCAATGGCAAACCACCTCTGAAACATCTCTTGCCTTAAAAACAAGTCTAGTGGTGCATAACACTAAAAGAGCTAGAACTTCTGGCTGACAGACAATCTTAGGATCTCATGACTATAATATACACACTGCCATGCAGTAATTAATTGGCAAAACTCTGGAAGTGGTGTCACACCTCCATAGGAATCACGTTGCCGACGTTGGGGTTGACGCTCTAGTTTGGGGGCAGAACTCTATAGAAAAATTGGCTACAACATTGGACGGGACCCTTGGATCCCCCGTCAGCAGAAAGGTAGGACCTGTCAACCCTATTTCCTTTTGTAAGATTAATTTTCCCCAGTGCTTAAGTATATAATGAAAGAAATCCCATGCATATACCATTCTACTGTTTGCCTGATATCTAAGGCCCATTGACAGGATATCTTCAATTATTGCACCCCCTTTCCCGTTGTCACATTACTCTCATTCTGTACCATCCCAATGTTTTCATTTGCTTTGTGATGCTGCATGTATGCATTCAAGCTCTCAAGCAACATTTTCCTTCCACATCCCATACGCAAAATACATGGAATAGAACACAATAATCTTAGGAATTACAGTTCTTGCATGAAATCACTTGCTTCTCATTCTCCCAAAGCTTTCCAACCCGGTTTGCTGTAAGGAATTTATCCAAACACTTAATCCCAAATGCATTTTCACCTTCCAAAGCTCACCTGTTTCTTGATGGCCCCTTTGTTCTGGGTTTCCAAATCACATCATTCCCGCTGCTTGCAGAGGCTTATTCATAAAGAGCAAGTGGAAGTTCCAGTCAAAATGTCTGTCTGGCTTTTGGGGGGAGAAGGGTGGAATTATTTCCAAAAATAATAACAATAAGAAGAAAATGTTTCTCTCTGGCTGCACACAAAGGTTTTTCTCCATTTCAGCAACTCTGTCTCCATGCCTTTTTTTATTTGTTTCCACATGATGTCATTCTCCTTTCCAATACGAATTGTGAACAGCCAATTTTTTTTTCTGTAAAAACTTTTTTTCAACTTTTTTCAGAATCCCGGGGGGGGGGGGAATCTCTCCTGGCACAACATTGTGGGGACAGTCTTCTTTCAGGTGTCCAGGAGGAAAGGTACACCTTGTGCTTGAATGAAAGGAAACACCCCCTCCGTCCCCCTCTTCTGCATTTTTCTAGGGAACTGCTTTGGTGTCATTGCTTACACCAGGAGTCCCCATCATGGTGCCCACGGGCACCATGGCCCCCACCAACACCTTTTCTGGTGCCCACCAAGTGTTTTTAGAAAGAGGCAGGGCCAGATGAGGCTTTTGATCAGCAAGGCTTCGGATTAGGCATTGGCAATTTGATTGGTTGTGCAGATTTGTAAAGGTGTTGCTTTGACAGCAGCTGCCACCATGGCACAAGGAACTTCACTGTGTGACTGAAGGTAAGCTGAGGTTGGTTCTGTGGCTTTATGGTTGGTTCTACCCAGGGCTTTTTTTGTAGAAAAAGCCCAGCAGGAACTCATTAGCATAATAGACCACACCCAACAGCAGAAACTCATTAGCATATTAGGCCACACCCCATGCCTTCCCTTGGCTTGCCTGGGCGCCCCATGGCTGCAGGGTGCCCGGGCAAGCCTGCCCTTAGACAGGCCAGGGAAGGCATGGGGAGGCATTTAAATGCCTCCCCAATCCTTCCAGGGGGCCCCCGCCCCCCCGCCTCGGAGTCACCGGGTGGGGTCACTCTCCAGGTCTTCCCTCTGTAGCCACACTCACAGAGGTTTTGGCTGTAGTTGGCGTGGCCAGCTCTGAAGCCAGCCGGAACTCCGTTCCTGTGTGTTCCTGCCCAAAAATAGCCCTGGGTCTGCCTCTTCCTGAGGCAGCTATTTCATGGCAGCCATTTTGTAGCTGAGCCAACCACACTGTGTCAGAATTCCAAAGGTGCTCACAGGCTTGAAAGGGTTGGGGACTCCTGACGTACACCAACTACATTATTATTTTTTGTTGGGGGGGGTCAAAGCAGCATTGTAGTACTGGTGCTACATGACTAGGGGCAAGTGTTTCCCCCCTGTTCTCTTGATTAGCACTTGAAACGTTCCTGAAGTGCTCCTTCCCCTTCCCACAAGCAGTAGCAGGCCAATTAGTCTTTCCAGTGTAGATGACTGCACTGTACCTTCCAGCAATTAGCTGGACACCCAGTACCTTCCAGCGATGAGCATTACCAATGGATTCAAGTATTGCAGTATTCTGGAGCGGCACTATGCAAATGCACATTTGTATTGCACTATTTTTAATCAGCACTATGTTTGTACCAAAAAATAAAAAGGTGGGCAGAGGCTCGTGACAATGGAATACAATACCGTGGCTGGAGTGCAATGCACATCTCATGTGAAACAGAAACCACGGCTAACAAGAAAAACCAGATTGCCCTGTGCCATGTGGAATCTCTGTTCCAAGTGATTCTCCAAGTGCAACAATTGCACTGGCAACATGACCATCACAGAAAATCATCTTGTGTGGAATCCGCTTCTGTGACTAATTTTAGACAGGTCCAGGTTTTTCTTCTTGCTGCTCCTGAACTGGTTCTTGATGGACCAGGCCAATTCTGGCTTCATTCCATAGCTCAGAATATATTGACACAAGTCTTTACCGGGGGGGGGGGGGGAAATATTCTGTAGGATCATCAGGCTGATCTTTCAAGCTACCCTATAAGCCCTCTGTTTGTCAATCATCCCATCCAGTTAAGCATGCAAGAGATCTAATTGAACCAGACTGATTCCCAGGGGTCTCTTGATTGCACCGTTCTCAGGCGTCTGCATTGTTCCCATTGGAAGGGCCTGTCCTTGGGGTACATCCCCTGTTGGGAACTGATCCCACCCAGAAAGGCTTTCCCAAGGTACACATGGGGTAAACAGCCTGTGAAGGATTTCTCTCACACATAACTCTAGGTTTACTTTTACCATGAGCTGTTTTCTCTCTGGAATCTCTTATCTCTGCTTGCAGGCTGCTGGATAGACAGTGCCTTTTATTTCCAATCTCCTTATGGCACACCTCTGCAGTCTGAACCAGTCAGCTACTCATCCATCTCCTAGATCGACCCAGCATCATCAACTGGGAACTCTTCAGCTGACCTTCTGGGTCCTTGTTTTTGGAACATTGCTTCAAGGCTATCTTTTAAGTTCAGTTTTAAGATCTTCTCTCAGCTGGCTTTACCACCAGAACAGCAACTGCATTCATTCCAGACAGGCTTGTAGCTAGAAAATTTAACATGAGGGTCTGGAGTACACTGAGGGGAGGTTCTGCTTGCCGAATCCCAGTTATCTTCAACCTTGAGACTTATGACTGATGATGTCATGAACTAAAGCCTGGGTGATGTCACACTGAATAGTTGCATTAATAGTAGTACTTCCAAACGCCACTAGATAACGTACCACACGGTATGCGTGTGTAGTCACAATCATGTGGCTTTGAACAGATGGGCTATTCAACAGACTAAAAGATAAAAATAGCACAGGGATTTGCTATGTGCTAAATGTAAAATGTAGTTGAGCTTTTAGTGCCAATTATTTGCCTCCCATCTCCAGTTTACTTGTGCAGTCGTTATCACAAGCAGACATGCTTAAAACTGTTTGTTGTCAAGTCACAGCTGACTTATGGTGACCCTGTGGGGGTTTCAAGGCAAGAGACATTCCGAGGTGATTTGCCATTGCCTGCCTCTGCATCATAACCCTGGTATTCCCTGAAGGTCTCCCATCCAAATACTAGCTAGCGGGGGTCATTTGGGGGGGACGCGGGGGGACGCTATCCCCCCGGGTGAGGTGCGGGAGGGCGGGGCCTGGAGCTCCCTGCTGGTGCCCACTGGAGGTCGCCGCCGGCTGTGGGGAGGACACACTTCCGGTGATGTCAGGGGGTGTGGCATATGCTAATGAGTTATGCTAATGAGTCCCCCTAGCTCTTTTTCTACGAAATGACCCCTGCTAGCCAGGGTCTGTAGGAAACAGGGCTCTTTTTGGGCAGGAACGCACAGGAACGAAGTTCCGGCTGGCTTCAGAGTTGGCCACACCCACTACAGCCAAAACCTCTGCATGTGTGGCTACAGAGGGAAGGCCTGGAAAGTGACCCCCCCCCCGGCAACTCCAAGGTGAGTGGGCCGGAGGCCCCTGGAAGGATTGGGAAGGCATTTAAATGCCTCCCCATGCCTTCCCCGGCCTGTCCGGGGGGGCTTGCCTGGGCTCCCCACAGCCGCAGGGTGCCCGGGCAAGCCAAGGGAAGGCATGGGGTGTTGCACTGTCAGGGGTGTGGCCTAATTTGCTAATGAGCTCCTGCTGGGCTTTTTGTACAAACAAAGCCCTGGGAATATACAAGGTCTATAGTGCAGCCTTATGAAGAATATCAGAAGATTACCCTAAAGAGGGACAGTTGAAGGACTGCTAGTTAGTATAGTTAGATTATGGACCTCCCACATTTTCAAATTATGTCCTTCCTGTCCCCTATTTGGCTCTTTGGAGACTTCCTGTTCCAGCTGAGCCCTCCCCCTTCATTCCTGTCTCCCACAGCCGTTAGTCAGTTGAGTCTGTCTCCCACTCCTCTGTTCTATCAGAGTTTATTTCTTCTTTTATAAACCAAGTTATTTATTTTAAACACTCGGTGCTCCGTTCCTCTGCATGTTTAAACTCTGCCATCAGGGTCAACCCTGCTTAGCTTCTGAGATCTGGCAGTGAGATCAGGCCAGCCTGGGCTATCCAGGTCAGGGCTAAGAACTGTCAGGCTTTTGGTTGAGGACAGCAACGGTTCCATCATAGCTGGCACCCTTTTCTCCTCCTCCTCCTCCTCCTCCTCTTCCTCCTCCTCCATCTTTGCACTTCGGCCCCTCTCTCGTCCTGCCCATGAGATGGCAACACAGCCTGGAGTGGGTACGAAGAAAATTATTGATGCCATCTGAGATTATGTAATTGACGTATAGATTTTAATTTTGTTTTAAGTGCTGTACATCACCCAGAGCCTTGTGTTTACAGGGACTGGGCAATTCACAAATCCAAAGCAATAAATAAATCAACAGAAGCAGCCATTGATCTGCAATGTGGCACATTCTCAGCTATTCAGGAAAAACTATTTGCTTATGATCATATTAAGCGGAATTGGTAGCGTTGAATAAAAATCAGGAAATCTCCCTGGTGGGGACAACCCCAAAGCCAAAGGAGAGCAGGTGCGTCTTGCCCTGGCCACGGTGCTGGCCCAATCCAACTGTTTGAGTTTCTTCAAAGTTTCCTCAAGCTGAGAGGGCATCAGTTCTTCGGTAGGTGAGGACATCGGAACTCCCAATGTCCTGAGTTTACCAGCAAGAAGGGACAACCAAGGGTTGGAAGTCGTGTCCTTTAAGATGAAACAAAGAAAGGTGGCCTGGGAGTGATGACTTGGGTCAGATAACTTGAATATCAACTTAAATGCCCTCTTCCAAGCACGTGCTTCCAGCGAAGATTGAACCAGTTCCATACAGAGGACAGTCCCAGCAACACACTGTGGTGTTCCGGTAATTCTCCTAAGGAAGGAGTTTAGCTGGCAATCCAATTTCTCGTCCACGCCAGAAATCCAGATTTCTACCCCATATATAGGATTAAAAACAGTGGGGAAAATAAAAATTAATCAGGGGTCTAATTACAAATAAGATAATTTTCTAGATTACACTTGCCTGCAAATCATTTCCCCCAACCTGGAAGTATCCCTTAAATCAAGATGGATTGGCGTGGTTACTTTGCAGTGAGGGGAAAGCGTTCTACATGTATACAGAGTGTTTGCAGCTTTGACATTCAGAAAATTGACAAGTCGTGGCACAGATTTATTTTGATCCAGCCAAAGGCCTTATTTTTCTGCATCAAAAGGTGATAGGGATGAAGAGTACCTAAATGTTATGCCCCCCCCCTTAACCCCTTTGGTGTTCTCTAGTAAAGTCCAAGCTTTTTTCTTTAGAGAAAGGTTCTGTAGTTTAAAGCTGCCTGGGCATTATATGCCTCTTCAGTTCTTTTTCACTTGGGTCAGTTCTTTTTCTGCGATCACACACACACTAAATAATCCACTTTCAATCCACTTTCCAACTGGATTTTGCCAGTTCACACATGTTAGAGAATGAACTGGATATTTACTTTATGGACTATATTTACTGCTACACACATGGACTGTGCACACACACACAGGCTCAAAGAACTGTACACTTTAAGTCACCTGTTGTGATGCAACACATAGAAGGTGCCTGCACAAGCCTTACATGTGAATAAGGTTTCAGCTACACAGTTACCAGCCTGGCAAAAGAAGCACACACCTCCATTATTGTGAGCAATGAGAAACAACAGCTCTGAGCAGAGACAGCCCCCATTGCTGAACTGTTTGTGGTCATGTACCACCCATCAACTGCTTTGTTCCTGCTTTGGTATTTCCTGCCAAATGGACATTTGGTTATCAATAGAATGGCCAGCTTCATCAGCAACACAATGAAGTTTCCTGACGCCAAGGTTTTCACACCTGTCCAGATGCCATCCTTTGAGTAAGGGTTTAGGTTACAATATTGGATCTCTTTATTTTCTATTTCTTCCCATCCATTCTTCATTGGGACAACCAAGCTGCAAGACAGATAAGTATCGCCCACCATCACCCCTACCTGCTAATGCAACCGTGCTTATTTCTTACTGTAACTCTTGGAAACTTGATTGAATGTGTGAGTCTATCACTATTGTTTGTATGAGATATATTTTCAAGTAAAAGACATCTATTTTAAACTACAACAGCCTCGAATCCTTTACTGGTGACCCTTGGTGGGAACAGGACCTTGGTATAAACTGGCAAGAACCCATTTATAAATTGCCAATTGCTGTAAATAAAGCAATTCGGCTGACACACAAGTAAAATCCCGTTGGAAAGTGCATTGAAAGTGGATTATTTAGTGTGTGTGATTGCGTGTAACCTTGGATCAGTCATAAATTCTTTCAGCGCTTTCTCTCAAGGGCAGTTCTCAAGAGAGCTCTCTGTCTGTTGCGGGGAGGGGAAGGGAAATGGATTATAAGCTGTTCTGAGACTCCGAGTAGTGAAGGACGGGGTATAAATCCAACCTCTTCTTCTTCTTCTCTCTTCTTCCCCTTCCTATTACAGCAGATCTTGGCTGGGAAAGGGACAGCAAGGGCACCTGGGTCATGGAGGGCCTGGCTCAACCTCTGCTGTGGCTCTTCCTGGCTCAGTCTCTACCACTTTCACACAGGCAAGATGGAGGGAATAGAGTGGAGGGAGGCAGGAGTGAATGGCATGGGTATGGGGCACATGGACACCATTCTCAAGCATTCTTTCCCTGCTTGCTGCTGCTGCTGCTGCTGTGATAGGAATACATTTTTACACCCCTGCCTGGCAACAGCCTCATTATAGTTTTCTGCCCAATATTCTCACTTACCAGAGTGGACATTAGAGAGGAAAGAAACAAAAAGAAAGAAGTAAAGGACCCAGAGAGAAAAGGTGATGGGTAGAACAGTTCAAAATTAATTAGGTCAGGAAGAGGTTAACTAGCTGAGCTCCCGCTTGTTCCCGGTATTCCCGTTCACACTGCAGTGAATGAAGCGGGAGGATACCGTGGAGGAAGCGCAAGGGAGCGTTTGCACAGTCACCTGCCTTTGGCGGGCTGTTAGCATGTTTTCCGTACTTGGCTGCGTGCGCCTATGCGCATGGGCACATCGAGTCCACACTTCCACTCGGCGAGCCAGAGTATTCCGGTCATGCGCATGTGCACATATGCGCACCTGCACCTGCCGCGGAATCAGCTGTCGCCTATTATCAACTACAAGTTGTTCCCGCCTTAGCGGCGCTTGCGTTCACACTCAGGGAACCGGAATCAACGCGCTGTATACACGGTTTGCTACCACTTTAACATGGTATCTTTTAAACTCGGGAGGGAAGCGGCACAAGATGGCTTGAGTATGGCTGGGGGACGCCTGAAACATGTGCCTATGTGAACCCGCCCCTTTAATCCGCTACTGAAACGCTCCTCAAACATTTGCCTGCCGGGCCAAACTGCCAGTCTGAACCCAGCCTACCACTTTGTTTTTATCTACATTCTATAAATGCAGGAAAGACACACAGAAAGGTACTTTTCCAGAACATAGCATAATGCTATTTTCAGAGCCTTGAGATGGCATATTCATGAAAATAGTAAGATATGGCAAAATAGACATTATTATATATCATAGAAACACACAGGGCTATATCCAACCAGGCAGTGAGACATGCATGTACAAAATCCATTCAGGATGGGGATGGGCTATAGTAAGGAGAGAAATTAAGTGAGATTGAGTGAAAAGACTGAGTGGATTCAACCCATAGAATATATTATGTAAACAGAGCAGTTACCTTGGTTACATTTATATATATTTACTGTTAAATGTGTGTGTGTGTGTGTGTGTGTGTGTGTGTGTGTGTGTGTGTGTGTGTGTTCAATAGTGTGTGTGTGTGTGTGTGTGTGTGTGTGTTCAATATTCTTACTGGTTTTATTTTTGTGGTTCTGATATCTTTCTTTCTGACGGTTATGCTCACCCTTCATTTTTGTACTGATTATATATATTAAAAAAACCTTGATAGAAGTAGCAAATGATGTGGGGGGAGGTCTGATATTTCCCACAGAATGATCTTCTACAGGAAGAAATCCACCCCCCTCCAGCAAAAGAGTCCACACTTTGCAAAAGGAAACCTTTGGATCCAACCCAAAGAAGTTATTCACACAGAATATCATTAACATGGTCCCAACCACAAGATATAGTGCTGACCACTTGCTTAGATGGCTGTTCTAAAAGGGATTAGTCAAATTAACAGAGGATAAATCCTCCGCTGGCTCTTAGCCATTAGAGCTAAATGGAATTTCCAGTTGTCAAGGCAGAATCATCTATATATCTAATAGCGAAGTCGCCCCCGTGCGTGCAGATACCTAAATCCGCGCATTGGGGGCACCTGGGGGGGGGAGGGAGATTTTTGTGCACACTTGGGGCAGTCCCCAGGTGTGCACAAAAAATCTTAAAAGTTAAATAAAATATCGGGGGGATACTTAAATCCCCCCAAAAGTGACAGAGCGACCTCGGAGCTGGGCGGGGGGGAGAGCAGCGAGGCCCGGCGGCTACAAGCCGC
>NW_015165272.1:3069-7030 GCF_001447785.1 Gekko japonicus | reverse complement strand
CCGTGCGGGCCTCGCTTTGGAGGGGGGGGAACGACCGACGAGGCCCGGCGGCTGCAAGCCGCCTGGGCCTCGGTTCGGAGCGGGAGGGCGAGGAGGCGGGTGGAGGGAGATCGAGCGGGGGGGAGGAGACGGAGGAACCGGCAGGATGGGGGGGAGAACTTACCTGCTCCTGCTGGTTCCTCCTCCGCCGGCTCAGTTTGGAGCTCCTCCGCCGCTGCCCCCGTGAGTTTCGGGGGTCTTCTTTCTTGTATATTCTAATGGTGAAGTCTGTCCCCATCTCTGGATACCTAAATCCATGGATTGGGGTAAATTTGACACACAGGAGATTTTTCTACAAACATGGGAGGACCCCTGCCCCCCAACCTTGCAGAAAAAAATGGAAACCCTTTAAAAATGGATTGGGAAGTTTAAATTTCCCTCAAACGGAGGAGCATTGTCTGTGCATGTGCACACAGTGTACCACCATTCACTATCAACTGGAGAAGGGCAGGGGAGGAGCAGCAGGAACTGCTCCTGATTTGGGAGCCCCTGAACTGAACAGGGAAGTCATGGAGGCAGGGGGGTGAGCCACCCCCGGCCTCCTGAGAGGTTCCTCTGTGCCCACTGGTGAGGCATACTCAGGGCTGCCCCTCCCCAGAGCCCCTGGGGTCCAGGAAGTCTCACCCATCATCGCCACCCCTGGCACAGCTCCCGGAGGCTCTGCCTAGAGTGGAACAAGTGGCCAGTGAAGGTGGATGGCAGCAGAAGCCGCTGCCAGCCAGATCAGAAGCCAGGCGTGCAATGAGGCAGCCAGGAGCGGCACCACTCACTCCTCCCTTCTCCAGCTATGCTGCTGTTCCCCACCTCCACCAGGGAAAGGCAGACAGGTGGTAGGGACCAGGAGGCCATCGCGGTGGTGGGTTTGCTAATGTTTGCTGCTACTGCTTCTTTCTGGTTCCTGAACCACCACCACCACCCCAATCAGGAGAGAATGTAGCCAAGAGGAAATGGGGGTGGCAGGGAGAAGGAGGCACCATTGCCGCAGTCTGAATCAGAGAAGGTGGGTACGCCTCAGCAGGCAGAAGGAAGAGGAAGAGGCTTCCCTCTCCCTCCCCCCCATGGGCAGTTGGACAAGAAAACAGCCACCTCCCCCCTCACACACACAGGGAAGTCCCCAAGTGAAGAGGGATCCCATAAGACCTGCCTCTTCCCCTAATCCATGCTATATATTGTGCAGCTCTTCTGGTTTGGGGTCTCTTCTTTCATCTCACTGTCTCACTGGAATGGAGGTGATATTATGAGGGGAGAAGTCTCTTGAGCAAAGGATGAGATGGTTAGACAGTGTTATCGATGTAACGAACATGAAATTAAGCAGATGACGGAGGACAGGAGGGCCTGGCGTGATGTGGTCCATGGGGTCACAGAGTGTCAGGTTCGACTGTGCAACTGAACAAAAACAACAAACAAGGAAAACGAAGTCCCCCAAACTACTGCTACTTGCTCCTACCAACTGTTCAAATTTTAAAGTAATTGAATTTGGTCAGTATGGCATATACTTTAGGCAGGAAAGCAGTGGCAGGGGAGGAGGATGTAAGGAGGGCACGTGTTAAAAGGGAAGGGGGTGTGAGAGGGATGAAACTGGGAATTTCCCCATGAGTTTCTCATGGATTCTCCCCTTAGTCTATTCTAAATATCACTTGCTAGGAAATAAAGAGTGGGGAAAGTCTACATCTGGCTAGCTACTGTTGGACAGAAATTAGGGTGTAGGAGGAATCCTGGTAATGTCTACATCTTTATCTTTTTCCTCCTGGTATCAACTCAATGGCAAAAAGAGACGTTTCCATACCAACACATCAGTATACCAACACATACCAACATACCAACACACACCATACCAACACATACCAACACATCAGTAAATTCGTACTGTGGTGGCTCAAGTGGTTAAGACACTGAACTGCAGGCTGTGGAAGGTCAGTAGTTCAGCAGTTCGAGACCCGGGTGCCGCATGATGGAGTGAGCTCCCATCTCTAGTTCCAGCTCCTGCCAACCTAGCAGTTCGAAAGCAAGACATTGCAAGTAGATAAATAGGTACCACTTCGGTGGGAAGGTAACAGCATTCTGTGCGCCTTGGTGTTTAGTCATGCCGGCCACATGACCACGGAAACGTCTTCAGACACCGCTGGCTCTTCGGCTTTGAAACAGAGATGAGCACCGCAACCCTAGAGTCGGATTCGACTGGCTTTCGAGCAAGGGAACCTTTACCTTTACCTTAAATTCGTAAGACAAAAATTGCATGTAGGCATCCTTGGTGACCTTGTGTGTGATTTTGGGGTGCATCCCTTGAACTGTGCATGGTGGCCACTCGGACAGACAACCCGTCATAGCTAACCCCCCCCCCCCCCCGCATATTTGTTTTTTTGTTGTTCAGTCGCACAGTCGAGTCCGACTCTTCGCGACCCCATGGACCATCTCCCGCCAGGCTCTCCTGTCTTCCGCCGTCCTCCGAAGTTGGCTCAATTTCATGTTCGTTGCATCGATGACACTGTCTAACCATCTCATCCTTTGCCGTCCCCGTCTTCTTTGACCTTCAATCTTTCCCAGCATCAGGGTCTTCTCCAGTGAGTGCTCCCTTCTCATTTGGTGGCCAAAGTATATGAGCTTCAGTTTCATTATCTGGCCTTCCAGGGAACAGTCAGGGTTGATTTCTTTTAGGATTGACTGATTTGATCTTCTTGCAGTCCAAGGGACTCTCAAGAGTCTTCTCCAGCTCCATAGTTCAAAAGAATCTATTCTTCGGCGCTCGGCCTTCCTTATAGTCCAACTCTCACAGCCATACATGACTACTGGGAATACCATTGCTTTGACCATGCGGACTTTTGTTGGCAGGGTGATGTCTCTACTTTTTATCATGCTGTTTAGGTTCGCCATCGCTTTCCTCCCAAGGAACAGGCGTCTTTTAATTATATCCTCTGAGGATATATTTGCCATCATACCCCATTCTGGTTAATTGTAATTATTATTATAGTAATGATACCTCCTGACATAGAACATAATTGGCTAGGCAAAAGTAGTTTAAAAATTCCAGCATAGTGCAATAGAGCCATTCAGATAACCTGAGCCTCGGGTTATCTAATTGACCCTATTGTCCAGATTTGCTTTGTGTTTCCTCTGCAGCTGTACTTCAATGTGACCCCTCCTGAATATCTCTCTCACGGGCCCAAATGCTTGATGGGAGAAATGTCTCACACTCTCCTTAAGCAATTCAGTTAAGCAAGACAGTACTATAAACATCAGCTGAAGCTTTGATCCTATGGGATATATTCTATAACCCTTGCTCAGCCATATTTCCTGGTCCTCATTTAATATTGATGCAACCAGGAGTAACCAGCTGAATAAGGCTGTACAGTTTATTGCTAAAGAATCTGACAGAGTAACATGATAGATGGAAACCTGGCTCTTAATCCACTCCATTGTGGAAATAATGTGCTTCGTTTGTTCTTTTGCAACTTGCAAAAGTAGAAGTAAACTTTTCTTGTTGCACAGCTGTTTCCCTGCCACATTGCCAAAAGCATCTTGACTGCGCACGTAAGCAACAAATTGGGCTTATGCATGGTTTTTCCATTTCCTCTTCTTCCTCCCATGCCAATAAGTTGCATGCTTTCCTCCAATGGCTCGTTTATCTCTTTCTTCTCACAGCTTCAAGATGACACTGCAAGTTGTGACAACTTTGCACCTGCCATGACTGCTCTTGGTTTAACTTCATCAAAAACAGACCAGGCTGTCATAAACATGACAGTGCATGTGTCACATTGCAGAACTCAACCCTCCTGCTTCACTCCAATGGAACATGAAGTCTGTGTCGCACAGACCAGACATTACTGCCTTGTCGTTTTTTATGAGTGTGAATGGACAGGACCAGGTGTAGAACTTCCCCATCCAGGGAAAAGATCGCATCAGCACTATGCCTAGGAAGAAGCTA
>NW_015165272.1:0-3025 GCF_001447785.1 Gekko japonicus | reverse complement strand
GCAGAATTCATGCTTGCATAGCACTGGGGCATGCAGAAAGTGACCCTGTCAACACGTACCAGGCACTTGAATTGCACTAAAAGGAAAGTTTGCCTTAAAATTCCACCAACACTGGGTCTTCTTATCACATTTCAGACCACTCAAGCTTTTGGAAGCGTTTAGGAACTGACGGGTGCATTTAACATTTCTGATTGATTTGAGAGGGATGGGGAGCTCAGTTGTGCAATTTTGAAATTAGAGTAAAAAAGGTAAAGGTAAAGGTTCCCTTGCTCGAAAGTCAGTCAAATCCGACTCTAGGGTTGCGGTGCTCATCTCCGTTTCAAAGCCAAAGAGCCAGCGCTGTCCGAAGATGTTTCTATGGTCATGTGGCCGGCATGACTAAACACCAAGGTGCACGAAACACTGTTACCTTCCCACCAAAGTGGTACCTATTTATCTACTTGCAATTTCTTGCTTTCGAACTGCTAGGTTGGCAGGAGCTGGAACTAGAGATGGGAGCTCACTCCGTCATGCGGCCCCCGGGTCTCGAACTGCTGAACTACTGACCTTCCACAGCCTGCAGTTCAGCGTCTTAACCACTTGAGCCACCGCAGCTCCTTGAAATTAGAGTGCTCCATCTTTTAAAAAATGTATTTTATTCATAATTCAATTTTGCCATGCTAATTTTTTTTAAAAAGCAACAGATTAAATCCTCAAATCAAATACTGTATCAGGGTAGAGGATGGGGGCCCTGACCTGGCTAGCCCCGGCTAGCCCCATCAAGTCAGATCTTGAAAGCGAAGCAGGGTCGGACTTGGCCAGTATTTGGATGAGAGACTTCCAAGGAATTCCAGGGTTGCTATGCGGAGGCCGGCTAGGAAAGACCACCTCTGAATGTTTCTTGCCTTGAAAACCTCATGGGGTTGTCATAAGTCAGCTGTGACTTGACAGAGAAGAAGAGGAGGAGGAGGAAGAAGAGGAAGAGGAGGAAGAGGAGGAAGAGGAGGAAGAGGAGGAAGAGGAGGAAGAGGAGGAAGAGGAGGAAGAGGAGGAAGAGGAGGAAGAGGAGGAAGAGGAGGAAGAGGAGGAAGAGGAGGAAGAGGAGGAAGAGGAGGAAGAGGAGGAAGAGGAGGAAGAGGAGGAAGAGGAGGAAGAGGAGGAAGAGGAGGAAGAGGAGGAAGAGGAGGAAGAGGAGGAAGAGGAGGAAGAGGAGGAAGAGGAGGAAGAGGAGGAAGAGGAGGAAGAGGAGGAAGAGGAGGAAGAGGAGGAAGAGGAGGAAGAGGAGGAAGAGGAGGAAGAGGAGGAAGAGGAGGAAGAGGAGGAAGAGGAGGAAGAGGAGGAAGAGGAGGAAGAGGAGGAAGAGGAGGAAGAGGAGGAAGAGGAGGAAGAGGAGGAAGAGGAGGAAGAGGAGGAAGAGGAGGAAGAGGAGGAAGAGGAGGAAGAGGAGGAAGAGGAGGAAGAGGAAGAGGAAGAAGAGGAAGAAGAAGAAGAAGAAGAAGAAGTGTCATTATTAAAAACTCATGCAAGGAAGAAGCTGCAGGGTCAAACTGATTCTGTGGCCATATAGAGGGAGGATATACGAATCTATACAGCAACATCCACATCAGAACACATTAGCAGGGCAGTACAAGAGCAGAGACATATTCCTGCATCCATTGAAGTGAATCTTTCTCCAGATATAACTGCTTGTCACTTTAATATTGCAAACAAATTTGACCTTGTAGTGGATTATGATCTTTCAGAAGGTGGAGGAGTCAAGTTCCTTGGGTTGGATCCAAGACTGCTGTTCTGACAGAACAATAAGCACTTACACGAGCAGAATGGTACTTCCTTTTGTTTGGGGGCAGTTGATTTCCCCCTCCAACTGCAGACTGCAATTGCACTCCACACCATTCTGGAGGGTCCCTTGATTCCCAGAGCAAAATTTCAGAGAGCTCAGTGGGCTGCAGTAGAAGTGAAAAGACAGGAAAGTCTCCCGCTACATTGACAATGGTAAACTATGTTGGGAAAAACTGGCAAAAATACTTAATCTTTATGGTGAAAAACTGGTCACCCTGGTTAAGAGGAAACAAAAGATGTTTGGAAAACTCCACATAGGAAGTCTGCACAAGGCCATTTGATGGCCGTGACCGAGGCAGGACTTCAGAGCACTAATAATGAACATTGAATTCTGCCAAAAAAAAAATTAACATTGTCAGCTAAAGGAACTTCTGATAGCTGCCTCATTGCTGGACAGACTTTTTAAAAGACTTAGGGCAGATATTTGTGAAATTCACAGGTACAAAGTCTTAGCTCCTGTAGATTTACATCTACAGATGACTGATGTAACTGTCAACATCTACCTCAAAAATATATTTGCCAGGTAGGGATATTCAGACTGAGAATGTGCCACATTTTCCAGGGAACAAGTTGCAAAGAAATAAAATTTTATCATACTACAGCCAGCACCCATAATCCATAAGCCAACGGAGAGACAGGATGAGCTATCCAAATAGCAGAGGGAATTTTGTAACAAGAAGTTCTGGCTTGAGGGTACAGAACAACTCCCATCAATGTAAGCAGATATAGCCCAGCACAGCTGAATAGTGGCTGACAACAAAGAGGTGGTAGTTCAGTGGTAGAGCAGCTGCTCTGCATACAGTTGGTCCCAGGTTCAATCCTTGAATGCCTCCAATTAAAAGTATCAGGTAGTAGGTGATGTGAATGAACTCCAGCTGAGAACTGGGAGAGCTGTTGCCAGTCAGAGTAGTCAGTATTGACCTTGGTACACCAATGGTCTGATTCAGTATAAGGCAGCTTTATGTATTCATGTGATAACTATGAGCACCCTAGCAAAAAATCTCCACCCCTGGTGGTCTGCAGTGAGGGAGATGCTCCTCAGATGAAATCGTGAAAGCAGCTTACAAATTCTGTCTAAAGGAACACCACATAATAAAGGCATTACCAGCTTCAATACTTATGAAGCTTCATCCTGTTTCACAGATGAGAATATGTATCAGGAGATTAGAACTCCCCAAACAACTGTAACGATATGAGCTTATGTTTG
>NW_015165271.1:543253-600504 GCF_001447785.1 Gekko japonicus | reverse complement strand
AATTTGACAAACATATGGAGGCTGGAACAGAGGAATGGTCCATCAGTGGCTGGTGTTCAGAAGTTGTTGTGTGTTTTTTTAAAAAGAAAACTATAAGCAATGCAGCACTATTAAAAGAGGTGAGGAGGTTGCCCCCCCCCCAGCACAGGAGCATCACTTGCCTTCTTATCTATAGCCACTAGCCACCAGTTTTAATTCATGTGTTAATCACTTGTTCTGGAGTGTGCCACTTGTTCTCATGGCAAACAAGCACCTCTCAAGACAGTTCACTTTCCCTGAGATTCTCTGGGAGAGTCTGACTGCTGGGTGCTGCTGGCTGGGTTTCCCCATTGGGAACAATGGAGGTAATGGGGGTAACCTGTTTGGGTGCCCATAGAATTGGGCCCACTGGTCCAATTGCTTTGGAACATGGGGGGTTATGTGGGGAGAAAATTTGGAGCCTCTCCCTCAAACCTCCTCCCCTCCAGCCCCCAGAATATACCCTATGTTTTTGTCATTGACTTCAATGGCTCATAGGATGTAATGGGGCCGAATTGCCGCCAAATTTTGGCGGTAATTTGGTGGCAAGCCGATTCAGATCAGAGAATCTGAATCAGCCCACAGCAGCCCAAACTGAATGCACATCCCTAGTGGCACCAGGGACCTAGAAGGAGCAGGGCTTGTCAGTCCAACCCCTGCACAGTCTCATCAGGGCTGGCCTTAAGGCAATTGGAGCAATTTGGCCAAATTGGGCCACCTGGGCCGCTCCTAAGGGGGGCCCCGCACCAGGTTCAATCTAGATGGATTTTATTTGTATCTCTAAGATTCTGCAGACTTTGGCTGTGAACTGGGGCCCCACAAAAATTTTCCAGTTGGGCCCCAGAGTTTCAAATTAGGCCCCGCTGGCTGGCCCTGAGTCTCAACGTTGCTGGGCCCGAGTTGCCCTGCCCTCATATGAAGTCTTGGGTTTGCAATTTTGGGAGAGGGGAGACTGCTCGCTGGGGAGGGGCAGGACTGTGGAGGCCCCCTAGATTTAGAGGCCCTAGGCTTCAGCCTACTTAGCCTATACATAAAGCCAGCACTGACTACCTGCAGTCTAAAGCAATACAGCCCTCCACTCCTGGACTGCCCCATATCTCAAACTAGGGGAAACACAGGCTTGGCTGTGTAAATGAGGCCACAACAGTAACATTAAATATATATTTTCATCTGGAGGGAACTCGAAGTATCCTGACTTTTAAGAAATGCAAATCAATCCTATTTTGCTGCCCCTTCATTGGCTCCCAAAGTAAGACAGGGCTGTTGAGAAAAAGACCACCTGATCCCTCTAGAAGGGTAGTGCTGAAGGATGACTTTCAACCCTTGCATGCAGGGAGTAGCCCAGAGGAGACCTTGTACTTGACTGATACCCAGCCTCTCCTGGCTTCTCTGCAGGCAATGAGGCTAAGGGTTAAACTAAAATCAAAACCAAACATCTGAGCCTCTCCTTTGGGAAACTACATTGCTGTAGCAATGCGCGAATATAAAATGTTGGTAAGCCGTGCCAGTACACATCCAACTGCTGATTTCCAGATGGATGTTTCAGTACTTGAGCCTCTCTGCTTGCAGCTGCAGCTATGAACATGATGTAAGAACACACAGACGGGTTTTCTTCCTCTTAAATTGCCATATCACTGGACTGCAAAGGCATTTTCCTTATTCTGTTTTATAGCAAAGCTTAGCAGTATGCTTCCCTTTTCCTGAGGAAAAGAATTCCTTCTTTTTTACACATGTGTACATATGTACGTACACACACAGTGGGAGAAAAGTGGAAAAACAGATCTCATTATACAAATACAACTATAGAAAATGAAACTGGAGACGTATAAGGGGGAAATGTCTTGAAAGAAGGAAGACCTTTACAAACACTACCACCATTACAGTGACCATTCCTTCAGTAAAAAAGCACTGATGATCATGCAGCAGAAATATAAAAGATGGAGTGAACCAGGAAGAACTTGCAGTTTTGAGCACAACTTTATTTTATACTGCAGGACTTGATGGTTGTTGTATTCTATATATCTTCCTGTTATAGTCTTGAACTGATAGTCCAAAAATTTTGATATATTCTACAATAATTTTCTACACAGCTGCCATGACTTCTGCATGGAAAACTGCATATCATCTCTCTCTCTCTCTGAATCCCAGAGCCAGGAGACAACATAAGGGAAAGGCCTTGGCCTTTATGCCCCTGGGAGTCAAATGACAGGCTCCAGAGTGGAATGACAGCTCCTTGGAGTAACTGTAGTTTTCTGGGACTGGAATGACAGGCCCCAGAGTGGAATGACAGCCCCTGGGAGTAGTAGTGTTCTAGGAGTGGAATGACAGCACCCGAGGGGTAGCAGACGTCATTCCACTCTGGAGCCTGTCATTCCAGTCCCAATATACTTCTGAACGTTTGCAACGTATATGTCATGCCCCACCTCAGGCAGTTGTTCCAGGACTCCTCTTGTTTGTGCATGGCTACATAGAGCTGGGTGTGAGTGTGTCTGTATTTCTGGTTTGCTGCATGGCTTGGGTGTGTGGCTGCTGGTTTTCTGTGTGTATGACCCCAGTGGTCTATCTGTGCTTGTCTGAGGTCCCATCCCTCCTGAACCCATCCCTCTCCAAGTTCCATCCGTGAAACCTCCTGGGGTGGGGAGAGGCAGGGAGGAAGCAACTTACCTCCTGGAATTTCCTACCCAGAGTTGTCAAGTCTATCCCCTCTGTAGGCAAGCATCAAGGTAGTATGTGTATTTACACACACACCCCGACCTGCAGTTGCACCAATGCTCTGAAGCCCTGAGTGCCACATGACAGGGGCTGTCATTCCACTGTGGAGCCTGTAATTCCACCCTCAGAACACATCTGTGACCCCCAGGGGCTGCCATTCCACTCTGGGGTCTGTCATTCCAGTCCCACAGCAGTGTATTTGAGACCAGAGACCTTAATGGAAAATCCATTCCACATTTTCTTTGCAACTCTTCTTGAGCTGTAATGTATTTCAATAGAGCCCATGCAAGTCAATTGGCATTCTTGGTTCCCATTATTTTCAATGGGCCTTCAAGTCTCTCCCATTGCTTCTAATGGACAATCCTGTCCTTCCTTTTAGTACATCCCGGTTTTGACCTGCATCTCAAATCATCCTTATCAGAACAGGATTCTAAAAGTTACTGGACTTCCTCAAAGACTTATTCAAGATGCCTAAAGCAGAACAGTTAATCCCCTTTGAGCATACTCCACAATTTTTACACGGGGGAGGAGAACAGACAGAATTTACTTTTTCCAGGGTGCTGCATTTGTGGGGAGTTCCATCAAGTATTGTGAACCACGAAGAGGAGAGTCTGTGTCTGACCCCAGGGAAGGCGAACACGCTTCTTTCCCACCCCACGCGAAGCCTTGATCCAGGGCGAAGGAGGCGCCAGGAAACTCATCAGCAACGGTTCTGTGCAGCTTGTGCGCCTGCCTGCCTTCCAGGAACAACAGGTGCCTTCCCTGTCGCCATGGCTGAGAAGCAGCGTGAGTGACTCATGCAGAGGGGAAAGCATGGCAGCCGGTGACAGACTTCCTGGCCAAACTCCAGGCAACTGGGAAACTCCGTCAACTCCTGAGAAAGGCCCCCCGAAAGGAGCAGAGAAAGGAGAGGAAACCTGAACCCAGTCGGGCCAGGGAGGAGAAGGAGGAAAGTGGCGGGGGAGAAAAGGAGGGCTGCTGCGGCTGCTTCCCTCTCCCCTTGCAGCAACCTTGTGTGTGGCCAGCAGAGTCCCAAGTCGACTGCCCTCTTGACCGCTGGATGAGTGAGGAAGGAGTTAAGGCTGTACTCGCCCCGCCCCAGCCAGTTCCGCCAGTCCCTCCCTCTGCTTGTACCCCTGGGTGGGCTGCCTCATCCACCAGAACCAGGAATGCACAGGCACAGCCAAGTGGAGCAGCAGCAGCGTCAGCCTGCAGGGCCCGACAGGACTGCTGGGAGCAGGGAGCTGGGCCTGCCTCCTGGGCTCCTTTCTGCTGGAGCTTTGCTCCAGCGAGCTCTGGCAGGAACCGAGCACTGCCTGGCAACCATAACCAGGAAGACCCCCACCCCCTCCCCCCCCGAAGCTTATCTATATATCCAGGTAGTTTTGGTTGATTTACAGATAACACTCTGAAGCAGGAATCCAGGGGGCCCTGGCTTCATTTCTCTAGGCCCAGCACAAGTTTGGAACATACCGCCTGATTTCAATATATGTGTGCAATCACATGAGTTATAAAAGAAAATAAAATCTGTTTTATGTCTGTGAATGGCCTAGTAGTCACTTGCAGATAAATCAGTCTGGCATATAAAATAATTAATGTCCAACAGTGCAATCCTATGCAGAGTTAGTCATTTTTCAGTCTACTGAAATCACAGGGTTTAGCCACGAGTAACTCTACATAGGATTGCATTAGAGTACTACATGTGGGCCAGGGCTAATGAGCTAAATCTTCAAGATGCCTAGCAACTATAATGCTGACAGATATAAAAAGGATCTTCCCTCTACGTATCTTTTTGGTTGAATACCATGTTATGGAAACAGGTGTTGACAGCACACTATTTAGTGTTATTTTAGCCTTCACTGGTTTTCCTAGCATTTTCACCACTCCCATTTGCTGGCAATATATCATGGCAAAATTTCAGCAAAAATGTACCATGAGTAGTGCGCTAACTGTGAAATGTCAGCATGCAGAGCCATATCAAGAATTAGCCTGTCTTTTGACAGTCAAATCTTCAACGGCATAAAACCAGCTTCAGGCAACATCTTACAAAAAGGAGGCTCTTCCTTTGGGGCCAAAATTGCTTAAAGACTAGACATTCTGACATTCCAAGGAAAACAAAGTTGGCAACATTGACGCAATAGATTCACGACTTTCCTGCCCTCAGGGCTATTGCATCAGTTAAGGGGTTTTTTGTTGTTGTTTTTTAGGTGCCTATCTAAATTCTTTTTAGACCTAAAAATGTCAAGTGTGACTGAGAGAAACTGATGTTTCAAAAAACATGCACTATGAACATACGTTTATCAGAGAGATGGGATCAACTGCAGTGCCCTGTTGAATACACACTCAGTATACGTGAACACAAATGATGCTGACTTAGAGTTAGGCCACTGATCAATCAAGATCAATATTGACTAGTAGCAGTTTTCTATCACCCACCCACTATTTGATCCTTTTAACTATAAAGGCTGGGGATTGTACCTTCATACACAGCAGATGCTCTACCACTAAGCCATGGCTCCTCACCTAAATCCAGGAGTTTGTTAACGAGTTATATTCAAGGCATCAGTTTTCTGCGCCTAGTTCAAACTTGTAACATGGACCACCATACTCACATGATTCCCTGCTTGCAATCTCACAAGTCATGAAAGAATTTCTTTTAAAATTTCTGAAATGACATAAACCCATCATGATAACAGGCTCGAACTCAGGATGAGTATCCCTGGATCACTGAGTCTCATTAAACTGTACCTTTCTCCACATGGTTCAGCTGTGGTAATAGGTGGAACAGCCCTCAGATTAACTTCTCTGACAACAAGATAACCACTGAATTAACACCAAATGTTCTTCCATTGTGACAGCAGTTTTATCTTTCTAATGGTTGTTCTCATCTGAAGGCTTCCTTGTTTTCAAGATGTTCTACAATATTAACTATTATTTTTCTTAATCAAATTACAGAAAAAGAATTCCCACTTTTTAGTTTCCCTTGTAGGGTTGCCAGGTCCCTTCGTCTTGCTGGCGGGGGGATCTGGGGAGAGTTCTGGGAGTGGGCAGGGATGTTCCTGAATCACTGATGTCACCCAAAAGTGATGTCATCATACTCCCTACCATTTTTAAATTGGTCTTGAGCAAGTGGCCATAACCACTGAAGAAGCACTGAATGTCCTTTTGCCAAACATGGTTCCTTAAGCGGTCGATGTAGATGTGTGAGAGGAAGTGCACGTACTTTTTCCTCATAGGCAGGCCAGCCAGAGTGCGCTGCAGTTCCCAGTGGCTCCGGCTCCACCCCGCCCACCAGCAGCCTTCTTTCTACTTAAAATCCTGACTACATGAACCACCCTGGAGACTTCCCTTTTGGGGTGGTGTTGGTTAAACACTAGGTGAGTGTGTGCACGCGAAGAAGTACAATCCTAAACAGAGAAAGGAAGGCTACAGAGAAGCATGACATCAGCGCGATGGGAATGTCACTGTTTGGAAGTGGTATTTTCCCACTGTCCATCTGGCCGGTGGTGGGTAGAAGCCCCAAAATCCTGCCTGGACCTGGGGAATGGCAAACCCATGTGTAATAGATTGTTTTAAAAACCTCTTTTTATCAAGATTGTAATAGATAATGATGAACACATATTCCTCTATTTTTATATCAAAACCAAAAAGAATCTGTATAAGATTTCTAGAAGCTGGAATATTTTCATATATTTTAGAGTTCATTACATCTTTCCTCTGATGTAAAGAGACATGTAAAATACAAGGGAAACATACTGTGCAGCTCTGTATCTTGAGTGCGAGAAATAGATCTCTGTTTAAAACAGAGTCATTTGAAATTCTTGTGACTCTGTGTTAGCTCATTCAATATTGTAAGCATCTTATTTTGAGTCTCCAGTGTTTTAAGATAAGCATAGTATTCTCCCAAAGTTATCAGTTTGTATGTCTTGGTTTAAATTGTGGGGGTTTTGTTTGTTTGTTTTTTGTGAATTTCTTATGTAAGCATCTTTGAGTCCCCAGCATGGGCGAAAAGCAGGGTACAAATATTCAAATAAATACTGTTTCCCTTGTAAAAATGGTGGATGATTGAATGCAAAAAAATCAAACTGCAAATTGTTTTATTCCGATTCTTCAGAAAAGCAGGTGGTTTGACATGAATATTTTACATTATGGCATAATAATAATAATCTAAAGTATAGCATATTTCAGAATTTTCAAATTAGAATTCAGAAATGGTTAAATGAGCCCGCGTTGCGGTGAGGGCGGAGTATAAATTGAATAAAATAAATACATAAATAAATTAATTAAACAATAACACTCAACCCATGAATTCTGATTGCAAGTGCATTGGATAGTAGTGGAAAAGAGCATGAAAAGATGTTTTCTAAGAACTGGTTTATGTGCCTTAGAGTTTGGAAACAATAATGAGTCAACAAACAAGGTCACAACATGTATAAGGAACATGGGAGGCTGAATCCTTGACCTTAAATTGGTATTCACACAGTGAGCTGAAAACATTACTTAGCCATCACAGGCCCCTGCCACACGGGGGGTGGGGGGAGAACGGCCAAAGTGTGGCTTTTTAGAGCCGCACCAAAAGAGACACGTGGCGGTGGGATCTAAGAGATCCCCTGAGTCACTGCACAGTTGCTCCCCGGAATGATCAGATGCCGGGGGGAGCCACGGAAGGGAGCACGAGGCAGCCGGCTGTGCATGTGTGCGCATGCGCAGTTCAGCCGGGAGCCTCAATTACTCCTGAAAATGGGCGCGCCGGCGATCTCACAGCCGTGCTTGCTGCGCCATTTCAGGTAGGTCCTACCATTTTCTAGGGTTTTTTTCTATGCACATTTTCGGCCTAAAGGGCCGGATCGGGGATGGGTGCGTGCCGCTTCCCAGATGTTGTGGTGTGATTGCGCCCGTTTGCTGCGCCCCCGATCCGTCCCTCTTCCGGGCCTAAACTTGCCGTGTGACCGGGGGCCCAGTTCAGCAGTGATCAAGCCAGGAGGATAGAGCCTTGTCCTTACTAAAGGGTATCACTGATAGTGACATAATGGTGGGGGGGCCAGGAGTGTGCCAGACTGCATGGTGCAGGCGTTGCATCTGCAGAGGCAAGAAGCATGCAATGTGGAACCAGATCATTGTCCTCAATCCCCAAATAGTCATTGCTAACCACTCTCCAGGGATTGTACCTACACTATAGAACCTGATGGAGGCCTGGCATGACAGTTTATCTACTGCCATCAAGTAATACTTTTCAGTAACAGTATTACAGTAATAATAAAAGCAAGAGACCTTCCCTTGCCATAGTTACCACTCACTGCCAGCAGCCAAGAAGAGCTTTACCCTGGGCTTATTCTACTTCTGCAAATCACATTTATTTATTTCCATTGCTTTTCATGAATTTGTCCTTTTGAGTAAAGGAATTAAGAACAAGGATGTCAGTCTACGGCCAGCTTACAGTATCGGTAAAAGCCCTTCCATTAATTTTAACAAGCGAAACTTGGCAACTGTCCTTGAAAGAAAATGAGAGAACTGTGACTCAGTAAGGAATCACCATCCAAACATCTTCTAATACACATCCAGAAGTCATAAAGCATTGTGAGTTCATTCTTTAAAAGGGGAGGGGACAAATAACCAGTGATTCTGTAGGATTCAGAGCATCTTCAAATATTATCTGCCGCAGGAATATGGAATGCAGTTGAAAAGGTGGAGTACAAATATACAAGGGTGTTTTAATTTTTTTAACAGATGGCAGAAGGGAAAAACCATGCCTCTTTTTTTAACTTGTAAATTAGGGAATGATCATACTAGAAAAGTATTTAGGATTAATATCTTGTAAAACAGACTGGATGACACACCAAATTTAGGCCATTCATATCAAAACACATCTCTTTCACAGGTTTAAAGGCTTGATAGATTAATGCAAAGTCCTCCTATAGGGTGAAACATAGTTTTATTGTAAATCCTTGATTCCACATTTACTGGGGGGGGAAACAGTCCATACATGTTTTAAATAAACAAATAAACATTGGTTTTGTCTCATGGTAGATTCCTGCAAAATAATTTCAAAACTGTGACTTTTTGTCCATTATCTATAATTGTTACTCTTAGGGATACCAGGTCACAATGCCACAGTGATAGCAGAAACACAGATGGCAAAATCCTCCTGTCAGTCTAGAATTAGCATGAATTAGCTACCACTTCTTAAACTCACTTTCTTTTGACTAGTCTCCTCAGTACTCCTGCCTCACCTTTCAAAGTACGTAACCTGTTCTAAACTTAACTGGTGTAAAAAGCTTCTTGGATTACCTCTTCCTTGTCTAAGAACAGTCTGTCTCCCTCAGCATCCTTCCTCCTTCAGCATTATTGCCTCTGGATTCCCTGTCTCTTGGCTTTCCTACATCCCAAGGTCTTTTTCTCGTCTTCACCCTGCCCCTGTTCAAGGTTTTAGCCACAGCCATATAGACAAATTCTCTTTTCCCAGAGAAGCTGAATGCCAAAATGCTTTGTTCCCTTAGCAATGGAACATTCCATGCCATCACCAGTGTCATAAGCTTTACCACCACAAGCACAATGCAATACTAATATTTGAAAATTTCCGCCATGACTCACCTACCTTTTCTGAAGTAAACAGTCACAATATTATACACAATATACAATACAGGCTTTTACAAGTATTTTTTTTAAAAGGATTTGTTTAAAAATTCATCTGTCCTAATATGTCAAGGTCAGGACAGATAATAATTTCATAAGCAAACTTTTTTGGGGGGAGCGGGTTGAGAAGATATCCAAAGTCAATCTTTGGTGTACCTCCATGGGTTGAATATATGGGACTCAAGCTTATTTGTGCCTTCAGTCCTATTCATATTCACATGAAAAACACTTGCAGGGTATCTATTTTTTGTGTGTGTTACAGCCTTCTTGCTTGTAGTCTCCTGTGGCTAACACCCAAGAAGTTTACCATCTCATCCCATCATATAACAGTTTGACACTCACAAGCAAATGTGGTTAGCAACAGATTCTGACTCAGAGCCTTTTGAATGAACTGCTTTCATTCTACTAGTATTTTATTGCATTCTTCTACACTGGACATAAATTAAGATCACAGCCATCCTGGCATGACTGAAACAATTCTAGAAAAAATATGAACTTCTGCGTTGGACTCAGAATAATGGGGGACCCACAGCTGAAGCTAACAGAGTGGCCCCGTGCAAAGCTCTGAGTAATAGTCCCAACCTCATCTGTAAAAACAGAAAGAATAACATTGGTGGTTTCTCAGAGATGCTGTGAAGATTAATGAGATGCTCAGCATTTTGTACACTTCAGTGTTTACCATGAAATAAGCATTGCTGTTTTCATTTCTCATCTCCAGCCTCATCATAGAACCTGAAAACAGAGATTCTTTCAATGTGTGTTAATGTGGCTTTGTTTAATATCATCTCTCAAGTAAGTGTATGCCATCTAGTGCACTAGCATTAGATATAAAATTTAAACACATATACTAAGTGAAAATGTATTGATAAAATTATTCACAACATTCTTGTTTCATTCAAAAGGTCTGCAAACCAGACCCATATTCCCCACCTTTATACAGAGAAAAGCTGGCAACTCAGTCAAAGATAAAAAAAGCAGGCTAGTCTTTTTCTGGTAAATTGGCTATTCTTCTTGCAATAGACAACTCCTCCCTCTGTCATTTCTTTAAAACCTTTCTCCCCGTGTGTGCCTAGTATTATACAGAACTCACATTCATTGTCAGTCAGTTTCTTTGACCACGCTCAGTTTTATACCATTCTGCTCGATCTCCGGCGCTTGTCCCTGTCAGTCCACTCAACGACTGGACCGTCGGGGTGGAGGGGAGCCTCAATTCTCCGGCATTACACCATCGAAGAGGCTACCACTCAAAAGCCCCCTGGCCTGGAGCCTATCACAAAGGCTCCACGGGGGTGTCACTTGAGGTGGCACCCCTCCAGGCCACCGGTGTGCGAACTGCCCTTCCCCGTTGTGGGAAGAGTGTCCGCCATCGCTGTTCCATAGACTGGAAGTCATCAGACCTATTTTTCTGTTGGTTTCATATGAGTAGGTTGAATGTGTGTGTGTGTGTGTAGCCGTTCCAGAAAGGAATTTAGGTGACATATATAGTTCAGCCCCATTTTATGTTGGTTTTGCATATGGGAGGGCTGGGATCAAACTTGAAAGCTCACCAGGTCATCTACCTCACAGCAGAGATAATAAAATGAGGTACGAAGCAAATATAATGGCTTAAGGCCATGTGACACATCGAGGAACAATAGACGTATGTAATCAAATAAATTGCTCTTCAAGTCTAAGCCTGGATTAGTTTGTGGCAGTGAAGATGAGAGGCCTCTACCACTTCTGTTCCTTTCCAGCATCTATGGGAGTAAGTGAGTACTACAATGCTCATCCCTGAAGAAAGGACAAAAAGAAATATTCCTAAACTATGTCCAGTGACAAGATCCAGCTACTACTGAGGCATAAGTTAGGAAGGGTGATGTCTTGGCATGCACTTGTCCCACTATTTATTGTGAGAAACTAGAGATCCCTTGGACCAATGGCTGTTAGGTGGTTTTAGATTTCCGGGGGTTGGTTGGAGGACAGCATTATAAAGCAACTGGAAACATCTGTGCAGAACAGAGAATCGTAGCATGTAGAGTTTCTCTTTGACCTGCCCTACCCTTCATCTCTCATCACTTCTGAGATGGTTTATATAGAACAGGAATTACTGAATACTTGCAGGTACTTTTGAAGGCAGCATACCTTCACATTGCGAATTCTGATGCATGTTGTGAATATTATACCCTGGTTTATACACCATGATGATCAGTACTAAGTTTTAGAAGCCAAGGATCATGTAAATAAATCAAATAAAAGATTTTATTTATTTATTTGTTTAGGCTATTTCTATGCTTCCTCTTCAAAGTCCTACTCAAGGCAGCTTACAGTTAAAACAATGTAAAGGTAAAGGTTCCCTTGCTCGAAAGCCAGTCGAGGAGCTCTCTAGGGTTGCGGTGCTGATCTCCGTTTCAAAGCCGAAGAGCCAGCGCTGTCCGAAGACGTTTCCATGGTCATGTGGCCAGCATGACTAAACACCAAGGGGTACGGAATGCTGTTACCTTCCCACCGAAGTGGTACCTATTTATCTACTTGCAATGTCTTGCTTTCGAACTGCTAGGTTGGCAGGAGCTGGAACTAGAGATGGGAGCTCACTCCATCATGCGGCACCCAGGTCTCAAACTGCTGAACTACTGACCTTCCACAGCCGGCAGTTCAGCGTCTTAACCACTTGCGCCACCTCAGCTCCTAAAACAATGTAGCAGCAAGCTATTGGGCATAAACAGCATAAAAACTAGTATTAAATGTTCACTGGACTCTCCCCGTGTGCTACTGCAAAACACTAAGCTGCTTGCACCACCCGACATCAAAAAGCAGAAAGTCTGCTCTGCTCCCCTTTAGAGAATCTCCGTTTGAACATATCATTGCCTTGGGTTCTGTTTCTGGGACAGAAGCAGATTAAATGTATTTTAAATACACATTTAAAAGCATGGTTTCCTTGCTGTCTGTGTACCACTACACTGTGGAAAGTCAGTACTTTTGCTTTCAGATGACTTTATTTATTTTAAAAAGAGGTGTGAGCAGTGGTATGACTACCTATTCCCATGGCAGTGGTGAGGGAAGGATATCACATACCTGTGGATCAGAACTCATGCAAGTACTGCACTACAGATAAAATTTAGTTCTCTAGAAAGGCCCTTCATACAATGATTATATGATCTTATAGGTGTGTCAGAAGAAAGTATATTACTAGTCAGAGAAATTATTCTGTGACGATTAATTCAGAAGAAAATATTCTTGGGAGGGGGCAAATAATGGTTATAATTTAAGGGGACAACTTTTAAAAAAGGTGTCTGCAGTGTGTAATTTTATAGCATCCAAGACAACTGAATGCCAGTTGTTAAAAAGCAGAATTTATAGTCAACCATTTCAAGTAAGCAGATATAAAAGCAGTTGTGAAAACAACCTAATACTTTGTCACATGCCTTTAACTACCTTTTAAAATAACTAATGGAAAACACACTTAAAACTCCTCTGTGACTGAAATTGTAAAAGATTTGGCTTTTAAGTATAAAACAACATGGAGACTTTTGGAATTGCTCTCCTTCCTTGACTTGAGGAAAGAGAGCAATATATCAACACTCATATGGTAAAGCTGACAGGATGAACTAATGAGGCCCATCTGTAAGTATAAGAAAAAGACGGTAGATCAGTTTTTTAATTCCCAAACAGAGTCTATTTAAGGAGATAGCATCAAGGAACTAGTAATCCACTGAGAGATTTTACCTCTTCATAATATTTGGATAGATCTAATATGATATGCCTTAAAGAAAGGCAGTTGAGTACTGAATTAGATATTTTTAAATCAACACCTGGAAAAATATAACAATTACTAAAAAAATTAAAATAGCAATTATTTAAATATCTATAACCCACTTTGCACTAACCTGGATAGCCCAGGCTGGCCCAATCTTGTCAGATCTTGGAAGCTAAGCAGCATCGGCCCTAGTTCGGATGGGAGACCACCAAGGAATACTAGGGTTACTACACAGTAGCAGGCATGGGTTTGCCATAAGTCAGCTG
This sequence comes from Gekko japonicus, assembly GCF_001447785.1. Taxonomy (NCBI): domain Eukaryota; kingdom Metazoa; phylum Chordata; class Lepidosauria; order Squamata; family Gekkonidae; genus Gekko; species Gekko japonicus. The sequence continues at coordinate 587,142 of NW_015165271.1, read as the reverse complement.
AGACTTGACAGCAAAAAAAAAGCCACTTTAGGTTCCCACTGGTGAGAAAAGTGAAGTTAATAAATAAATTATTAAATGAAATTAATTAATTAATTAATTCATTCATTCATTAAATATAAAATGTAAGCATTAATGAGGGACATGGGAGGATCAAACCCCTCATCCTTGCTGCTGTGACCCCCAATCCACAAGGCAGAGTATACTTGCTTGTGTTTGGAGGGGGGTAGACGATGTGTTGAGAGTCACGGACCTTTAACCTTTAGTCCTAAAATGGTCTTTGGAGTTCACTTGGTCCCTCCTCCTTGCCTCTACCCAACCACATACAACTCACATCCTTGCTGTTCTCTTCACAATAACCAGACCTTCTCTCCATGGCTTTTATTCAACATGCACCCATCCTATATTTTCAAATTCACCATTGTTTTGTTGATCCTGTGGAAACTCCCTTTTCCTTGTCCCACAAGGCTCCTCCTTTTCTCTTTTTCTTCTCATCTTCTCACCTGCCTTCTCACTCTTTACCCGCTGCACTCTGGCATCCACTTTCAACATTGGAACTATGTCCACCAGCTATTACTAATGGCCACTTAATCCAAAGGTTTCCCCTCTCTGTTGCAATTTTTTTTGGGGGGGGGGAATCTGCTGTGTTTACACATTTGATCATCCTTTTTGCCTTTACCTGTTTCTCCAAGGATTATGTACTTATATTCAGCTGCCTAGGGAGGTGGGGAGCTCCCCCTCACTGGCAGTCTTTAAGCAGCAGCTGGACAAACACTTGTCAGGGATGCTCTAGGCTGATCCTGCATTGAGCAAGGGGGTTGGACTAGATGGCCTGTATGGCCCCTTCTGTGATTCTATGAATATTCTTTCTCTGGAATCGTACACTCACCAGATTTATTTCACTACTCGGTTTGGATTCCTAGTACAATCTTTTCTTGGGGAACTCCATCTAAGTCTAATACCAAGTTTACTAAGTCTAATACCATCTAAAATTGCTAAAAGCCTATGCAAATATTCAGAAAAGTTTGATTCAAACATACAACAGAAATTGTAATGGGCCTGTACCACTTCAAAATGTTGATTAAATCACATACTGGAGTGCTTCCACAAGTTCAAATATATATACAGCTAGCATTATCCAGGAGAAAGCTACATTTGAAGAGAAAGGAGTAATCAAACATGCAACATTCTTGTATTCTTAGGTGGCACAGTCCTATGAGGACTGGAGCTGCACATTATCAATGATTAAACTGATACTTAGGTATCGTATTTCATGGCAGAAAATTACTCTATCAAGATCTTCTCTGTATACATACTTCCAGACAAACAAGAAGGCTATGTGATCTAAAATGGCTCTTGTGACTGAGTTTGTAATGTATAAATGAAACTATTAATGTTTAAAGTTTAAATTCAGTGTGTGAAACCTGTGGACTTCTGGCAGATACAGAAGAGGTACTCCCCTTAGGAACCTCTTTATATGAGGATTGACCGGGGGGGGGGGGGCTTCTACCAGTGCCTGCCCGGACCAACTCCTGTATACCTTTCCTCCATGCAGCTTCTCCACAAGGTAACACAGAGAGTCCGATCAGATGGCTCTTTAGATTCGCGCGAGGCATGATTGCTTCATGGATCTAAAGGTAATATCCAGACACAAACATCTGGGGAATCTCCCTCTTCCGTGGGCATCCCGTTTTGCCGTGCTTCGGAGCCGTACTTAAAAGATAGCACTTTAAATCTGGGGTTTTCAGTTACCTGCGGGACACCTACGGACTTTCACCAGTCTGATCGTTCCACCAGCGTGCAATCCTCCCATCAGGGTGGTCTGACGTTAGACCATCCTGAGTGGGCGCCATTTGAAAAATTCTCTACACATGTGTGGATCAACAAGGACATGCTGTCACATCTATGTGCATGTGTAAAAAGCTTCTTTTTTTAAAAAAAAAATCCATCGCGCCCCTCCTTCAGTGGACGCCGTCTAGACAATCCACAACGGAGGCAGCGCGTGGTAAGGCAATTCACCAGGGGGATGTCTGGTCATGCTACGATGGATTTTAAAAATCGGGATAAAATTGAAGCTGGCATAATGATGGGATTAGCTGCCTGTCTGAACGCACCCAGAGAGTATTAGATCTCAAAGCCAGTGGTTCTCATATTCTTTTCTGGCCTTGGCAACCAAGGGCCCAGGACCTAGTGAGATTGTTTCCCAGACCCCCTTGGTGAATCCCCAGCAGGAGGGACCCTCTCTCTCAGGGTTCTATCCTCCATTCTTATATGGACCTGTTAAAGTTCACAGTCTGGAGGCAGTCATTCAGGGAAATAGCTCAGATAATCACCAACCCAATGACCTCCAGATGGAAGTCTAATAACACCTGGCTGGCAAGTCTTCTGGTCCTGGTGTGAGGAGAGGAATGCAGTTTCCCTTAGGCCCAATACAGGAGATGTTTTGGGTTTCCTTCAGTTTGTCCTGGATAAGGCCCTGAGTATTAGCACCCTTAAATGTCAGTTGATGGCCATCTCACCATAGTTGATGATAGGTTTTAGGGTGTAACTACATGTTATACACAAAATGTACATAGCAAATCTCTCACAGCTGTTTCACCTAGGCAAAAGAACTTAAGGAGACATAAATCTGAAGTTGGAAAACAGTGAATGGACTGTTAATCCTTTCCCCATCTGCTACTTTCCCCTTACAACTTCCTTTCTAGTCACCTTTCCTCATGAAAGGGTCCAAATGGGGAGTGGCAGCAGGTGTCCCACTATAGCAGGAGACCTTCCAGCACTTAAAAGGCCAGAGACTCAAGGTACTGGTTATTATGAACAAAAGCCTTTCACTGCCTTGGACCTTCAGAGCTGCAGGACCACCTCTCTCCTTATGATTTGCCATGACTGCTTCACTCATCTGAGAAGGACTTTCTGCAGCAGGTATCACCCTGCAAATCAACAACTGCCTGTACATAGACATTCTCTGCTGTGGTCCCCACCTTATGGAAAGACCTATCTGATGAGGTCAGACAGGCTCCCGCTCTCCTGGCATTTTGCAAATGATGCAAAACTGAATTATACAGGAGGGCATTTTTGCAAAGGTAATAGGGCTTTATTATAACAGGACCATGGACTATACTAACATGGAGTACTACATACTATCTGTTGCTGTATGTATTATCCAATATGTAATGTCTGCATCATTTAATATGCTTTATTTCAGTTTTGTTCCAGATTTTTACTTGATTTTCATTTTTGCAGTCCTAATCCTGTTACATTGCTTATTGGACATTCCATCCTATTGACTATGTTGATTTATGTTGTGTAATCTGCCTTGAGTCTCAGCAAGAAAGGACAACTATAAATAATGTAAATAAGAATAAAAACTAAAATAATTAAAATGAAGTCAACCCCAAATCATTTATTTATTTATTTATTTAGAGGATTTATATGGGACGTTTCTAGGGACTTGTTGGAGTCAGTTTACAAGCAGAAACAATACCATAAAATCATAAAACAATAACACACATTATAAATATAAAAATCAAAGCATTACGAACGAACAACATAAAATAGCGCAAAATGTACACTGAGCAACCTAAAAAAAAGTCTGTAGAACAGAAGCAAATGATCCATCCATGCTAGAAGCAGTCAGGAACAGCTAAGAAGGGTTAGTGAAAAGCCTAGGTAAGGAGGACTGCTTTACCCGGGTGCCTAAAAGAAAAAAGAGAGAGGCAAGCCCTTCCCCTAGTTGCCTCCTATCTCACTTCTGCAATGAGGTCACAGAGTGCAGAGTTTAGGAAGTAGATCTTAACTGGTGGGCTGATATCATGGGAGAGGAAGGTTCCCTAAGTAACCTGTCCCCAAGACATGTGGGGCCTTTGTGATGTGAAGCATAATTCAGAGGGAGCTTTAAACTGTTCTATCCTTTCTATTTAATACAGGATTCTAAACCTGGAAGTCCCTCTGCAAACTACCACTTCTGACACCATGTAGTATCCTCTGAGACAAAGTGGATAGGAGTAAGCTTACCTATCAGATCACCCTTCAGTCATGCTCAATAGCCAGCACAAGGATTCTGCTAGCTTCAATAACAGGACTCTAGTGCTTCCAGCCAGGAGAGAACACTTACAGATGGAGAATACTAACACGCACACTGGAAGACTGCAATCCACACAAACACAAGACAAGACCTAAACGAGGCCCTTCCCATACAGGCTGGGGGGGGGGGTCAGAAGCCAGCTCTTGAGGGCTTATTTAAAGATATGCACACATATATACATCACAGTCTTAAGGATAAGAACCGGCACTTTTAACTGTTCCCAGAAACAGACTGACTGCCAGAGCAGATCTTGAAGCACAGTGGTTGTGTGTGTGTATTCAGTCAAGTCACTTCCAATTTATGGTGACCCTATAAATTAATGTTCTCAAAAATGGCCTATTGTTAACAGCCTTGCTCAGCCCTTCTCATTTGGTGGCCAAAGTATTTGAGCTTCAACTTCAATATCTGGCCTTCCAGGGGATGGTCAGGGTTGATTTCTTTTAAGATTGACTGATTTGATCTCCTTGCAGTCCAGGACTGTGGTGTTAATCTGCAGTCTTTTCTAGCTCCTTCATGGCTGCCCTTCCCAGTCTCAGTGTCCTCCTGATTTCTTGGTTGCAGTCTCTCTTTTGGTTGATGATGGAGCCAAGGAATAAAAAAATCTTGAACAGCTGCAATTTCTTCATTCTCAATCTTCAAGTTGTGTAATTCCCCAGTAGCCATTACTTTTGTCTTCTTGATGTTCAGCTGTAATGTTCAGCTTGATGTTTAGCTTTGGCACTTTCTGCCTTAACCTTAATCAGGAATCATTTCAGGTCTTCACTATTTACTGCCAGTTGTTGTTGTTCAGTCGCAATCGAGTCTGACTTTTCGAGACCCATGGACCACATCATGCCAGGCCCTCCTGTCTTCCGTCATGCTCCGGAGTTTGCTTAATTTCATGTTCATTGCCTCGACAACACCGTCTAACCATCTCATCCTTTGCCATCCCCCTCTTCTTTGACCTTCAATCTTTCCCAGCATCAGGGTCTTCTCCAGTGAGTGCTCCCTTCTCATTTGGTGGCCAAAGTATTTGAGCTTCAACTTCAATATCTGGCCTTCCAGGGAATGGTCAGGGTTGATTTCTTTTAAGATTGACTGATTTGATCTCCTTGCAGTCCAGGACTGTGGTGTTAATCTGCATATCTCAATTTGTTAATGTGCCTTCCACCAATTTTCACTCTGCCTTCCTCTAAATCTAATCCACCTTTCTTTATTATGTGTTCTGCATATAGATTCAAGAGACAGAGAGATAAAAATACAGCCTTGTCTGACACCTTTACCAACTGGAAACCATTCTATTTCTCCATATTCTGTCCTAACACTAGCCTCTTGTTTCAAGTATAAGTTGTGCATCAAAACAATCAGACAGCTTTTCATTGGGCTTGGAGATCTCCTGGAATTACAATTGACCTGCAGACTATAGACATCAGTTCCCCTTGAGAAATTGCCCCTTTGAAGGGTGCACTGAGGTCCCTCCCCCCCGAAACCCTGCCCTCCCCATTGAAATCCCTCCCCAAATCTCCAGGAATATACCAACTTGAAGTTGGCAATCCTAGTTTCTGTGCATTATGCAAAATGCAAATTAAAAAGTAAACTCAGTCATGCAGTGTGCAAACTAGACATTTAGTCCTCTAGAAAGCTTACTCCCATGCATTTATACTGGCCATGCTGAGAACTTCACCAAAATTTAATCAACATACACATTTACGTTGTTTGTAAGTGCCTGTTTTATGTCAAACTGAACACGTCTTTAATTTGCTCACAATATAAAATGACTACATTGTTACCTGGAAAGCTTGAGGTACACATGAATACTTTTTCACAAGTGCACCTCCAGATTTCAGGAATAATGGACCTGTCAGTTTGACATCAATACTTGGAAAAATGGATCTGTTAGTTTGACATCAATACCTGGAAAAATTCTAGAGCAGATTATTAAACGCTCTGTCTGTGAGCACCTTGAACGGAATGAGTTAATTGGTAGTAACCAGCATGGGTTTATCAAGAATAAGTCATGCCAAACCAACCTTATCTCCTTTTTTGACAGTTACTAAAATGGTTGACTCTGGCAATGCTGTGGACATAGTGTATCTAGATTTCAGAAAATTTTTTGACAGAGTTTCTCATGATATCCTTGAGGATAAGCTGGTTAACTGTTGGATGGACTCATGGTTGATTGAAAACTCGTACCCAATGAGTGCTCGTAAATGGTTCTGCATCTACGTGGAGGGAAGTCTCGAGTGGAGTGCCAAAGGGCTCGGTCCTGGGCCCAGTGTTGTTCAATGTTTTTATAGATGACCTGAAGGATGCTTATCAAATTTGCAGATGACACAAAGCTGGGTAAGATTGCTAATTCTGAAGAAGACAGAGTCAGGATTCAAAATAATCTAGATAGGCTGGAACAGTTGGCTGAGACAAATAAAATGAATTTCAGTAGAGGTAAGTGCAAAGTCCTACACATAGGTACAAAAAAAATTAAAGGCACAGATACAGAATGGGAGGGACTTGGCTTGACAGCAGCACATGTGAAAGGAATCTGGGTGTTCTGGTTGATCACAAGCTAAACATGAGCCTGCAGTGTGATGTGGCTGTGAAGAAAGCTAATGCAATCTTAGGATGCATTAACAGAAGCACTGTGTCGAGATCACGGGAGGTGGTAGTTCTGCTCTATTCTGCTATGGTCAGGCCTCACCTGGAGTACTCTGTCCAGTTTTGGGCACCACATTTTAGGAAGGATGTTGACAAGCTCGAGCATGTCCAGAAGAGGGCAACCAGGATGGTGAGAGGGTTGGAATCCAAGTCTTATGAGGAAAGGCTGAAAGAGTTGGGTATGTTTAGCCTGGGAAAGAGAAGGCTTAGATTGCAGTCTTCAAATATTTGAAGGGCTGTCATGTATAAGATGGAGCAGATCTATTCTCTCTTGCTCCGGATTGCAAGACTAGATCTAATGGGTGGAAATTACAAGGGGGTCGTTACCGGCTAAATATCAGGAGAAACTTCCTAACTGTAAGGGTGGTTGAGCAGTGGAACAGACTGCCTCGGAAGGTGGTGGATGCTCCTTCAATGGACGTTTTCAAGCAGAGGCTGGATGACTATCTTTCGGGTATGTTGTAGGGCTATCTTTTGGCTACGCTTCTGCAGAGTGCAGGGGGTTGGACTTGATGACCTGCAAGGTCCCTTCCAACACTAACATTCTATGATTCTATGTCCTGTTGGTCTTTTGAGTCTCAAAGCATATCTCCAGAGCTGTTTTTAGGTAACAACTCATCACAACTTATCCAGTAGTTTTGTATATGTACAGTAGAGATATGCAGCATAGCAGCTGGTTGGGTAGCTGATAGTGTTGCACACTCATGAGTCACAGGCTTGTGGCACTGTGAATGGCACATTGCCTTTTCATTTTCACAGTTGCCAGCATTATTCAGCTGGGGGGATTCATTATGCTGTTAGACTGAGTTACAGTTCCCAGGCATCAGTGTGAGAATGCAAAAAATCCAAATAATATAATTGAACACAAACCCTCTCAAAGTTTGGGAATCAAGCAAGGAAGCAAAAATGAGCAAGGCTGGAACACTGAGGATGCCTTTTTTCTTCTTCCAACTCACGATTGAGGCAACCAAGGAAACCATTCATTTTGTAAATTATTTTGCCCTCCCTGGTAAGTTTGGCAGATGGTGGGAGGGGCCACCACCACTGTGATCCAGACCTGACAAATATAGAGCTAGCCAGACAAACAGAAAACAGGTACAACAGGAAGACACTATGCCACTCTTAACTCCTACTACTGTTAACAGTAGGACTGAAATGCCTCTTTAAAAAAAAACACGTATATTAAGATGAAAGATAGGGATGGGGAAAGTTGTGTGAGAATGTACATGTGCCAAACATTTTAAAATTTCAAACCTTCACAATTTGAGGATATGCAAACAAATTACAATACAAATAGAAAAGTGACTGGACATCCCTCATTCTGACAGTCAACCTATGAAATGAAGAGGAGATAAACACTGAGCTCTGTTCCACTTGCCAGGCAAAACCCAAACATTCCAAAAAAGGGACAGTATACAGAGCAATCCTAAACAGAGACCTACTAAATTCACCTCAAGTGGGGATTACTCCCAGGAACACCTTTTTAGGATTGCACTGATAACATGGATGACATGTAAGCATAGCCTTCTCTTTGTTCTCTTACTTTGGACAGCCGTAACATTTCCTACCAGAATATTGTCAGGATAAAAGAAAATAAATGAACATATACCTCTCTGAACTCATTGTGGCTAGGATGGGATATAAACAGAAAAAAGGAAATATACAAACCTTGCATCACACAAATTATGTATCAACCTTTCTCTTTTTATACACAGCATTTGAGTACATTGATTGGAATGTTTTAAATAGCAATTACCCAACTATCTTTTTTATCTGCATTATTTAATCAAGTGATTAGTTAGCTCAAGTATTCATTCTTGCACTGGAACTATATCTATTGGGACTTTGAAGATATCAGTTTCTAAAATGTTTTCTGTCTTCTCAGTTCACAAGCCATGAATCACACCAGATAAAGACCAGATAGCCACACCAGACAACCCATACTAGTGGGTTACCGAACACCAAAGTAAATCTGCCTCTACCTTTACCAAGCTGAATCACAAACAGTCCCCACCCCTCTATGATCCTTCTTCAAATAATTCCTTCATTTATGTGAGGTGCACTTCCTGAAAGTAACAAATATGCTTGACTTGATGAGTTATCATCTCATTAAGACTTGTGAAACTGCTAAATGGATTGGAATGCTTCTTTTAAGAAAACTTTCCTCTTTCTGCCTATCCCATTCTAATGTTTTCATTCTGTTGTTGTTACTTCCATGGAATTTAAAGGGCAGGCAAATTAAGTCATAAGAATTCTGCTTTAGCTTACTAGTGAAGTTTGGAATTATATTGAATATACAGTTATAAGAAGCAGATCAGTTCAAAAAAAGGGATGTACTTTCAAAGAACCTGAAATTCCAGGACCGACAACAAACAGCTGAAAAAAGGAATCACAAGTGCTTAAAATTGTTTCTTGTTTGTGATGCTACACAAATATGAAATAGTCAGTTTTATTTTTGCTGTAAGAAAAATAATGTTTTAATTATAATGTTATAAAATTTGAAAACATAATAGTAGGGTTTGCTACATTCATTTAAGGAAAAGAAGAAAGAATTCAAATTAAAGAAAACATAGAGTCACAAGCTAATTTTATTATTATTGTGGCTTCCTTGTTTGTGATTTTTTTAACAATTGCCCCAAATCCTGCTGTTACCACTTAGGCATATGAAGAAGTAAGCTTTTAAAATTAAACATCTGTCTTTTTCTGAATTACTCCTAGTGGAAATACTAGAAAAATAAAATGTTTGTGGAGGAAAAAACAGGCACTAATCTATTGGAGTTATAATCTTTTGGAAACATTCTTCAACATTTTAAACAGTTTCAGTGCAATCCTAAACAGAGTTACACCCTTCTGAAGCCACTGAAATCAATGGGCTTAGAAGGGGGTAATTCTATTTAAGATTGCTCTGTTTGTAATTTACAACCATGTACCCGAATCCGTGGAATCTCATTCTTTAAAATGGAACTTACTTCTAAGTAAGTGTACTTAGCATGACAGCTGTAGTGTTTTGCTTCACTATAAATATATGCAACCTTTAAAAAAATTAAGAATACATTCAATAAATTCGTTTCAAAGAATCACTAACAGTGCTGTGCTCATGGAACGGGTTTCCCCCACATCCTGCTATCTTCTGCAGCCACCTGAAATGCTGTTTTTGAGGGTCAGGGGATCTTCAGGGACAATGGTGGGATGCAATAAGAGGTCAGGAATTCAAAGGAAAAATTTGGGGAAATTGCACAAATTGAAGAGTATTCTGCCTGCACAATTAAAAAAAAATTCTGTACACTGACCTCTGCAGAGCTACACAAGCATGTGAGTCTATTTAGTATTTTTAGACAGAGAGTGTCAAAGTCACAGACAGATATTTTCACTTGAACACTTGAAACTAATATGCCATACACAGTTGCATATAGAGAGGACTGGGGGCAAATTTTTCATTCTGTAATTGCTACAAGTGACTATTCAGAATTTAATTACCAAATAACAAAATCAAAATTATATATATTATGGACCTCAGGGGGGGGAATGGTTAACTTACTAAACACATTTTTTAAAAAACCTCCAAATATAGATACCCAGCCTCTGTGTCCCTGCAGGAGAATCACTATTTTTCACTTCCTTTTGAGCAGTTTCTAAAACTTTTTCCTTATTATTTCAATTTGTAGTGTGGCGTCAGTGGTTCAGTAAGGTTAACTATATTCAGTAAGGTTAACTACCACCCCCATTTATTTTTCATTTACAAAATAATGCATGTGTTTCACTTTTACCAAAACAACAACAAAAACCCAGCCTAGAACTAACTATTCAGTATGTGTTTTGTTTCCTCCCTCCACATTATGTATGACATACTAGATGTACCCTTGTTACTATGGGCTTCCTTCCCATTTTATATTTTTCCCCTGTAAGGCTATATTAATTTCTTGTTGTCATATTGAAAGCATCTACTGGAAAGAAATAGAGCTTTCATTTGGGATTCCGCAAGTCTAGCTGTTATTTTACTAAATGATTGAAAAGCAACCTAATAGTGATTGCACTCCTGGCCTGGTCCTGTTTTACTGAGGTCAATGGAAGTTGGCCTCTTATGAAATAAAAATGTCCCAGTGCGATGTAAAAGGAAACCATGGGAAAAGAGATAATGTTTTTCATGGCAAAAATAGAAGCGTTTTAATAGGAAAAGAATTGTTTTTGATGCAGTTTAGTTTAGTCCTTCTCAACATATACTTTGAGCTTTACAACTGTCTCAATTGCTTTATCTGCAAATGCATCTTGAACTTTCAGGCGGTCCTCTGTAGGACGCGGGTAGCATTCACTCACTGTCCATAATGATTTACCATGTATGTACAAAGTAGTTCTTATGATACATAGTAGGTATTCAGGAGATTGGCTGGGGCAATCTGAAAATTGCCAAAGACACCTCTAATTCAGTTTAGGAAATCACATTAATCTGAGCAGATCTTATACCAGTAAAACACAGCCACAACAGAAAATGGAAGCCTTAGATTTAGGCTCCTGAAAAGTGAAATCCTGTAGAGACAGGCAATGCTACTGTTAATGCTCTGTATTGACTGTCTTCTTTATATATTTATTTGCAATGGCTTACCGAAAGCCTGTGCTGTTTCATTGTGTACCCAATAAAATGCTGCGGTTGTTTATGGACAGTCAGTGAGCATTTTTACTTTCTGGCCTCTATGCTCCTTTTGGACCTGGACACTTGATTCTTTTTTCCCTCTTACTTGCATAAAAGTGCAAAATTATAACACAGTGGAGTCATTTGGAGATGTTCCTTGACTACTCTCAGAATAGCAACTTGTTCATGGGTCATACTGGAAATAGAATTTGAGCACAACCGTTCTTATGATTAGGAAAACTAGATTCCTGATCCCAGTTATATCTGGAGTACACACAGTATACATAGCAAGGTTATTATTTCCACAACGGGCCATGGGTAAGTGTGAACTTTGGCCAAAGTCTGCTACCATCCATCACCCACTACTTGATTAGATCTTCCCTTTACTTATATACCTTATGCTACATTACATCATATTTTCATCATTTCACACAGTCCTGGAGGAGATAATAACTTATGAGTGGGGGACAACAAAACTCAAATAAAAATACAGAATAACATTCATTTTTATCTATTTCCATTTTTTTAAAGCAGGTAAAGTGATATGTTCAAAATATTCTCTCTTAGAAACATTTCAGCATAAGGATATTCTAGAATAAGAAGCACCTTGTGCTTTCCTACTTTTGTATGATATCTCAGCATAATTTTCAAAAACAAATTATTAATCATAAGAATTTAATGTGAGTTATATTTATAATTAGAACGTGGAAATTAGCTTGACACTCAGACTTAGAGTATATTTGCCTTGCACTACACCACATAAAACAATTTCCTCCTTAGATCTAACACATCCTGAATGCTACCAATCAAAAGAAAACATCAGATTTTCCAGGCTAGAAATATTATAATTTGTATATATATAATATTCCCAAGGCTATATATAGGAACACAGTTTGCTCCACATTATCTAGTTGTTACATACATTCATACATGCACAAAGGATGAGAACAAGAATCATGTCATTAAGTACGTGCTAAGCTTTACAATACAATGCTGGGGTGACTTTTCAGGTAAAAATAATTACAAGTGTCTGGAAAAAAATCCTTTAATTGCAACATGGATAAAACAAGACATTCAGTTTCCCAACTAGTTAGCATTTATTGCTATTGTAGTTTGTAATCTATATAGCAGACATTAGAAAAACTGCTCTGTGTAAGCATACTTTAGGGAGTCAGAATACCCAAGATAGAGAAGAAAATTGCCCTACTGTATGGTTCACATATTCTAAAACCTAGCTCAGAGATTCAGACTGATCAAGATTAGTTAACATGCCCTTGTCTCTACACAGCATACAAGGAATGCTGGAATCTGATCACGGGTATTCTTTTGGTGCGATCGGTGGGATAAGGAACTGGCCAACCACCTTCACACAAAGTGTGCTGTGCTTTATCCAGCTGTTTTCATTAAAGAGATCATTCTCTTCCAGAGAGGAGCTTGACTTCAAAACCAATGATATCAAATGGCTCACTAAACTTTTGTTGCAGGCAATCCAATCCAATTATTTCTACATATTAACACTATATCAAAAATTTAGTTACCATGAATATTTTCTTGGAAGTAACCTATAGTCTAAATTTCATTTTATAAATTACTTGAATAAAATGTTTGAATTTGAAGGCATTCAACCCTTCTTTTTTCTTTTATCTAAGGGCAAAAACATATTTTTGCCACATGAGGGCTGAAAATTCATTGCAGCAAAAGGAAAGACTTTACAATCTAGTGGTAATTTTTTTTCTGGAAGTATTGTATCCACAGTCCAATCCTATGCCAGAAACAGATCGCACTGAGCTTAATGGGGCATACTTCCAAGGCAATGAATATGGGGTTGCAGCTGCAATCATAAACACAGAAAACAGAGATTTCTGGAAAAATATGACAATGGTAATCAGGGCTTTTTTGTGGTGGTACTCACTGGTACTGTATTTTGGTGCCTTTTGGGGAGGGGTGGGCTCTCCCAAGTCCTAAGAGAGCAATTTGTACAGATGTACATATTGAGAAAAAAAGAAAGAAAGAAAGAAAGAAAGAAAGAAAGAAAGAAAGAAAGAAAGAAAGAAAGAAAGAAAGAAAGAAAGAAAGAAAGAACTGATGGTAACAATAATTCCATCAACATACCTCTTACACTTATACCTAAACAAATTCCAAAAAGGAACATCCACTTTTAATGTTACTTTCTTCAAAAATATGAAGAAAGTAAAGATCTACAGAGACATGTAATAATTGCCCATATTTTATTTAAGCAACCTGTTCATGATTTTATCCAATTTCTTCAATGGCAATTTAATGTCTTAGAAGTGTGTAATACTGTTCAGGATTGCACTTAAAATATATGACCAATTCCGGAACATTTTAACAAAGCCTGTGTTCCTTTCTGGTCAATATGCCATGCATGTATAGCTGTAACTCCTTTGCTGTGCACAGTCAAGGAATCTTGAGTCTGTGCCTCTGTTGAGGGGCTATCACATTGACTCAGCATTGTCTTGTTAATGAGAGCTGAATTCCCCCCCCCAAAAAAAACCCTGTGATTCCTTTTCATTTACTATATTGGTACTGAATGGCTGTAGGACTGTGGCTATGTGTCATGACCACCTAGTCAATGCTGCCAGGGGTGCAAGGGAAAAGATGATTGAATTTCTTTACACTGTTCATTTTATAGTTTATGGTTTTGTTTTAACAAATATTACATTTCTCAGATTCACTGAGTTGTTTTAGCTCTTTTACAGTGCAATCCTAATCAGAGTCACAGCCTTTTCAACCTCAATGGCTTTAGAAGGGTGTAACTCTGCTGAGGACTGCAGTGTTAAAGTAGTAGATTCTTCTTCCAGCACTAGAATAAACATCACCCTGGTGTGTTTTTAAAAAAAGGGTAGAATATCCCCATGGAGCAAGGGAATTTTCATTACCTGTAAACAAGATATGATGTTGTTGTCTGTAAACAGGAAACTTATAAGACTACCCCACAAGTCTAAAAAGGGGCACACTGTACTGATCACCTGAAGTTCAGTTAATGCAAGCCATATGTTGAACCAAAAATACCATGAAAAGCACTTGGGCGTTATATAATAGCATGGCTTATCATTACACACAGTGGAACTAAACAATGTGTTATTTATATTTGCTGTTGGACATGAATGTAGGTATCACATGTGTACACACATCCAGCTGCCCACCAGAGTGTGTGAGTAGTTCCACATTACATTTAGTTTCATTATCTTGTTAAAATATATCATTAAAAAATTCCCGTTGCAATTGCCTGTGTTCCTTTTCAAAATATCGTATGGACAGAGAGAGGCTGGACACCCCTATACTCACCTACATATTTTGTCACTGAAAAATGCCACTCCCAAGATGTATTTCACTGGGGAAAACCTTCTATCCATATTTGGTAAAAGCATCTTGCTCCTTTTTGAGCGAAAGAAACAGAAGTAGGAGGAAAGGATGGGTGAGTCTTATCTTTCCCCATAGTGTTCTCTCCTTCCTAAAAACAGACCCCGCAGTTGTATTGAGAAAAGAAGTCTTTAAAAATCATTGTGAAACTATAAGAGGAACTGCACGGTGGTTAGCTATAATATTTAATTTTTAACTTAAATTACTATGATGGTAATAAAATTATTATTTTAAAATATTAAGCATAGTGTCGTATAAAGAAAAATAATACCCTAAATTAAATTCCTAGCAGAACTGCAATATGTACAAAATGCTAAACTGATGATACAAAACAAAAACAACCACAACCCAACCCTCTTAACATATTTGTGACACATTTTTAATCTCTATAACGTCATCTAATTGGCAAGAATACTTATTTTACCAGTATCTAATATAAAGACTCTCACACTGTGAGCAGCTTGTCATATTACACAATATGACTTTGTGTTTATGTGTTCATAATCCTCTACAGGGTGAGTAACCATTTTTTCTATGAATAGTGGCAAGCAAAGTACTGAGGGTGCCACCCTGTTCCACTGATGATACAGCCTTTTTCCACAGAAGGAGTTTCATCAGTGGAAGCCAAGATGCTTTTCCACTGATGGAAAGCTCCAGCATTAGCAGAACGAATCCACAGGATCCAGCCTATTGTTTTGCAGGAATAAACCCTTAATCTACAGTATTATATTAACCCAATAAAATGATCCCCCACACACAATTAACAGCATCAACATACAAAGTCATGGAAAGTTTTCACATAAAGTTCAACAGTTTCATAAACTCTCCAAGCCCTACATATTAACAAAAATATTTGAAATAAATTAATTATACTAGTTAGGTAGTTAACATCATAAGATTACTTTTAAATTTAAAAAACACAATTTTTAAAACCAAAGATTAAAAGATAATTTTATTTTAGTTTTGTTTTAAACACTAATTGTATATAGTGTTTGCATTTTTACAAAGAATTGTTATTCACCATTGCTCTCAGAAACTGATGCTAACATGTACATTACACTCTACATTTTTTACCTTAAGCGTTGCTCCTGTCCATTATTACATCCTATTATTTGCAGTATTGCTATTCGTCTGCAATTACAATGGTTCAGACATGGTCTTTCGGAAAAAGGGAAAGGGGGCTTTGTTTTGAAGATCTACTGTGTGAATCATCTAGCAAATGTTTTGAGAGAAATATTTCTCCAGAGCCATACACATATTACATAATATTTATTTAACTGGACAGAACACATTCAACAAGCTTTTGTTCAATGTTACCTTTTTAATTTACTTGCATTACCTTTACCGCCTACTGAAAAGGTAAAAGGGTTGTACTGTCACCTAGTGGATGAAGGTAGAAGAAATATCTACCTAGCATTTAATTTCTGCTGTTTAAGAAAGCTCAAACATACTATAAGACAAGTTAATGTATTCACAGAAGTGATTAAATAGCAAGTGGAATGTTATGGGAGTTAACTACTATTTTGAATTTTCATTAGTTGGTACCTTTACCTTAAAGGAATGTTTTAGTTATTCAATACAAAATGCAAAATATGAACCTATGTTTCAATGAGGTAATAATACATTGTGTATAGTTGCTGTCATTTTATTTATTTTATTGACAAAAATCCATCTAGCCATTGTACCAGTGGCAGTACTCAAAATGGTTTATAATAAATCTATAAACAACCATAAAAACAAAGGAAAGGAAAGCAGCAAATTAAAAAGAATTCAGAGCTGCTGGTAGTAACTAGTCAAAAGCTATCAAAACAAGAGCACACAGACTCAGAGGCCTAGCCAACAAACCAACAGCACTGGAGGCGGGGTTTTGGCGAGCTAATGGCGGCTGTGTCTCCTGGGGGCTCCTAGGGACGTGGCCCACAAATCAGCAGTTAAAGAGGGAGTGCGCACTACTTTTGCAATGGGTCCCTAGTCAGGGGGTGCTGAGGGTTGCCTCTCCCCCGGCATGCTGCCAGTGGATTGAGGTGTTCCTTTGCCCCGACGGTCTCTCCGCTGTGTTCCTGCAAGGACTAAGCTACGCACACCCCATCAAGCGAGTGGAGGTTGGGCTGTAAATAAGCATACCTGTGTCGCGCAGCGCGTTCCCAGTTGAACCGGTAACTTTAGAACGTGTAGCACACCTTAGCAGAGTTCCACTCACCAGCTGCTCCCAATAGCACACCACATAACACAGTCCAGTGGTTACTATTTACAGGTAGTTTATTTACAGGTATATACAGCTCACAGACAGAGTGCTTCGCCAGCATCTCATTACAGGGAAGAAGAGACTATGCATAGGCACTCTGTACATATATACATGGCATGGCCAATCAGCACTGTGCTGAGTCATGGTGACTTAGTCCTTGCCCAGACATGTACAAACTGGATCAGTCTGGTATAGTGTCACATGACATTCACCTGACAACTGTCAGTTAGATCAGGATCATCTATGCTGAAGATTATATATTGACAACCTGTTGGCAAGATCTACTTGATCTACATATGAAGGGTGAGTAAAGTTGAAACGAAACATCAGAGCGGCGGCTTGCAGTCCTCCCCTACTAAGCGGGGGGGGAACTCTCCCCCCAGACAACAAAGTGAATTCAGAGCATCCTCAGGGGGGGACGGAGCTATAAGCAATATAGGCTGTATTAAAGAGCCTACAAGAAGCGCCCAAGTGACAGGCAAATATTCGGGACTTTTGCAAAAAAGAAAAGTAAACATTGCCGAAAATGGCGATCGAAAGCGGAGAAAGACTGAGATGGAATTTAAGCCTCCTTCAGGAAGTGATAGGCGGGTCAGGTCACAATACCAAAATGTGAACTGTTATGGCGACCCCTACTGGTACAAAAAAAGATAAAGAACAGAGCCAACAATCAACAATCAACTACTACACCACACCATAGACAAGCATTATGAAGACGGGGAAATCCTCAATAAGCTATAAATGACGTTTTGGGACCGGTTGCAGATTGAAAGTGAAGTAAAATGAAGGGACTTATACCCAATCTACATAAAGAAGAAAATTTGCCCGGTGATTATGGACAGACTCTCCAGAAGAAAATTAGGCCCAAAAAGGAAAGAACTGAAACTGTTTTTAAGGCTGGTTGGACTTGCCATAATAATATGGACCACTAGGAGAAGATGATAAAGATTGTAATAAAGGAAGGGGAGATGAGATAGCATATATATGATTGAAGAAATCCTGGTTTTAAGTGGGGGGGGCGGTTACCAATTGGGGGAACAACATTTTTAAAAATGAGATGCTGATGTTTCCTAATGTTTGCAGTGGCGAAAATTAATTATGCTCTTGTTTGTCTCTTTGGAATGGATGTAAGAGAAGTGATCACCTTCAATGTTAACAAATCTTAATTTTCTTAAAGCTAATTTTGTAAGCAATGTATGACCAACTACCTCTTGGGTTTTTAGTGGTTTTATTTACTTTCACCTGTAGTTTGTAGTTACCCCTCCTTGTTTCTTTGTAGTTTATAGAAAATGCAATAAAAAATCCCCTGCGGGGGGCCAAAAAACAAAAAAACTCCACCAAACCAACAGCACTAATACAACAATAAAACTATGTACTGCTGTCAGAATGAAAGTACTGAAAACCAACGGCTCAGGTAAACAAGACTTCATCTGCTGACTAAAAGATTAAAAAGACTGAGCCAGACAAGTGACCCTCATGAGGGAGTTCCTCACCTGGGCCTTAACCTCAGAAAAGGCCACTGTAAACACCCACCTAACCTCCAGTAATCCCACTTCCAACTTTTTATACCTGTTTGTACAATATTTTCCTCCTGACCAACACGACACTACTGGTATATTCTTGGAATAAACCAATTTCTGTTTCTTCTGCTTCTGCCTTAGTGATATGCAAAGATATGGCAACACAGAGATCAATTTGTGATTGATGACATACAGTGCCTGTTTTTGTTTGTTTTTGAAATTTGGTTTCGATATCAACATAATTGTTATTGCCAAATATTAAGCAGATAGGTCTGACCCAGGCTTGGTATATAGATTTCATATGCCACAGGGTACAAGAGTAAGCCTCGGATGAGCATTCTCCAACACTGCATGCAGATTCTTGAATGTGAACAGTAATATACTCACAAATACTCACAAAATTCCTATCCACATAGACCAAATTTATAATATTAAACTGCCACAAAAAAGGGGTGGACAGATCCTAGGCTGCTTATTCACATGGGCATTGATAGTCTAGGTTCTCATTCACATTCATGGTTCTGTTTGTGGTGGGGAAAGATGGATGAGAATCACTCTCAAGTTCCATACATAGTCAACACCAGGAGTGCATGGAAACTAGCTCACAGATGGCACAATAATGTCTCCTGGATTAAACAAAGGAGGAAATGTACCACTGTTGCCTCATTCTCTCCCTTGTCATTCCTTGTTTCCATCCATTTCTATAACCTGCAACACTAACAAGGACTTGTTATTCTAGTACAGTTTTAACTACTTCAGCACCAAAAAGTATTGTTAATGGTATAATGTTACATTTCAAAATAATAGTTTAGCCAGCTGTGTTATTTAATTAATTAATTAATTAATTATACCCTCCCCCACAAAGTGAGGTTTAGAGCAGTGTTAGAATTTAGGAACAACTGATTATTACTTGTATTTCATATTTTTAACATTTCCTCACATACTGAGAATGATTTCACCTCACTTTTTTTTAAAAAAAAACAACCCTCAGTCTATTGATCTTTTTGGTTTGTATTGTAAAATGCAGAAAAACAAAACATGTTTTCATCTTTCAGGCTTGTATTGGTTATCTTGGACATTTAAGTGTGAAGTCATCTGATCAGAAACTGCTTTTTGGTACAAGAGGGAGCTGTACAGAAGAGATGGTCTCCACTAGTCCCGAGAAGGAACCAGGCTGCTGGCGCTTAAAATCAAAAAGGTGGCAGAGCAGTTTTTAAACTGAATATTGGGGGAAAGCCGACAGGAGATGAAAAGTCTCTGGTTCGGGTTGGCTCATCTCAGAGAGATGAGGGGGTACCTGTTGCTTTTCTACAGGGAGGTGGATTGAAATTGTCCACTGAGACCATGGCTAGTGACATGGACTGCCTGACAAGGTCTCGAGATTGCAAGAGGAAGGTGGCAGGCTTAACCAGTATGGGAAATTACAGCTGTTTCTATACAAATGCTCGAAGTGTCCGAGGTAAAATCGGGGAGTTGGAGTGCTTGGTGTCAGAGGGAAAAATAGACATTGTGGGTATTTCAGAAACTTGGTGGGATGAGGAAAATCAGTGGGATACGGTGATTCCCGGTTATATATTATATCGGAAGGATAGGGGGGGAAGGGTTGGAGGTGGGGTGGCTCTGTATGTCAGAGAGGGTATAAAGTCCAGAAAGATCGAGAGGCTAAGAGAATTGGATTCGCTTCTTGAAGTTCTGTGGGTTGAAATAGGGGGGCCAAAAGGAAACTTAACACTGGGAGTTTGTTATCGCCCACCGGATCAAAAGATAGAGGAGGATTATAAAATGATGAATGAATTAAAGATAGCAGCTAGACAAAAACACTGTGTCGTAATAGGTGATTTTAACTACCCACACATTGATTGGGTCAATATGTGTTCTAGTCGAGAGAAAGAGATTGAGTTTCTAGACACTCTAAATGACTGTGCTATGGAGCAGATGGTCATGGAACCTACCAGGGGAGAGGCGATCCTTGATTTGGTCCTAAGTAACACTCAAGACCTGGTGAGAGATGTAAAAGTGATTGCACCGCTTGGGAACAGTGATCATAATGTTGTTGAGTTCAACATTTGTACAAATAGGGAATTGGCCAAAAAGACTCACACAACCACTTTTAACTTTAAAAGGGGTAATTTTTCTGATATGAGGGGACATGTGGGGAGGAAACTGAAGGGAAAAGTAGAAAGGGTCAAAACCATTGGGGAAGCTTGGAAACTGTTTAAAACTACAATTCTAGAAGCTCAAATAAAATATATTCCGCAGGTTAGGAAAGGCACAAACAGGTATAAGAAAAAGCCTACATGGTTAACAAACAAAGTAATGGAAGCTGTAAAAGGTAAAAAGGATTCCTTTAAGCGGTGGAAAGCTAGTCACAGTGAGGCTGATAAAACAGAACACAGGCTATGGCAAATAAAATGCAAGTCTGTGGTCAGGCATGCAAAAAGGGAATATGAGGAGCATATAGCAAAAAATGTAAAGACCAACAATAAAACTTTCTTCAAATACATTAGAAACAGGAAACCAGCCAGGGAGGCAGTGGGGCCCTTGGATGACCAAGGGGTAAAAGGAGTACTGAAGGATGATAGGGAAATGGCTGAGAAGCTAAATGCATTTTTTGCCTCCGTCTTCACTGTGGAAGATGAGAGGTGCTTGCCCACTCCAGAGCCGCTGAGTTCGGGAGGGGTGTTGAAAGACCTGAGTCAGATTGAGGTGACGAGAGAGGAGGTCCTAAAACTGATAAACAACTTAAAAACTGATAAATCACCAGGCCCAGATGGCATACATCCAAGAGTTCTGAAAGAACTCAATTGTGAACTTGTGGATCTCCTGACAAAAATATGTAATCTCTCCTTAAAATCAGCCTCCATTCCTGAGGACTGGAAGGTAGCTAATGTCACTCCCATCTTTAAAAAGGGTTCCAGAGGAGATCCGGGAAATTACAGGCCTGTCAGTCTGACGTCGATACCGGGTAAATTGGTGGAAACCATTATTAAGGAAAGAATTAGTAGGCACATAGATGAACAAAACCTATTGAGGCAGACTCAACATGGGTTCTGTAAGGGAAGATCTTGTCTCACTAACCTGTTAATGTTCTTTGAGGGGGTGAACAAACATGTGGACAAGGGGGATCCAATAGATATTGTTTACCTTGACTTCCAGAAAGCTTTTGATAAAGTTCCTCATCAAAGGCTCCTAAGCAAGCTCAAAAATCATGGGATAAAAGGACAAGTCCTTTTATGGATCAAAAACTGGCTAATTAATAGAAAACAGAGAGTGAGTATAAATGGGCAGTTCTCCCAGTGGAGGGGTGTAAGCAGTGGGGTACCACAGGGATCAGTACTTGGTCCACTGCTTTTTAACTTGTTCCCACTGAAGCGGTACCTATTTATCTACTTGCAATTTCTTGGTTTCAAACTGCTAGGTTGGCAGGAGCTGGGACCAGAGACGGGAGCTCACTCTGTCTTGCAGCACTTGGGTCTCGAACCACTGAGCTACCGACCTTCTGCAGTTCAGCATCTTAACCACTTGAGCCACTTGAGCCACAAAATTATGGGACTCTTATTTTTACATCACTATGACTGATGCAAAATACATTTGTTACTCTGTTAAGTTTTTCATTCTATGGACCCAATCTGCATATGCAAACATTAGAAAGTAGCTACATCACTATCATATGCTCTTTTTGAATATTCTCTAACATTTGAATATTAAACATTTGTTTTATCCTTAGTATCAGAAGACTCTAAAGGACATAATCCAGGCAGGGCTACCTCCAGGTTTTGGTGACGGTCAGCAAAACACTACCCAGTGGGTCCCCATTACTTTAAATATAATTTCATTTTCATTCATAGTCTATCTTTCTCACTAGGACCAAAGGCAGATTACAAGTATGATAGAACAATTCAAACAATTAATAAGCCAATTACAGAATATAACATCTGAATTATAACAATATTTGAATATAGCAACAAATTCCTAGGAAAACAATGATATTCAAACAATCAACAAGTGCATTACAAAATATGATAACAACATCTGCATCTAACAGCAAAGATTCCTTGTAAAACAACAAAAGGCAGTGGGGGTGGGATTGAAGAAATGGAAAGGAAAAACCTCAGGCAAACCGTTCCCTAATGTGGGAGCCACCACAGAGAAAGTGCATGATCAGTTGCCAATCTTACCTGCTCACAGGGTGGCACCTTCAGAGGGGTTTGATCTGATGAGTGAAGTTTTTGCAGCAGTACATAGCAGGAGAGGTGGTCCTGGAGGTACATGGTCCCAAGCCATTAAGGGCTTTTGAGGTGAAAGAACCTTGTATTGAGCCTGGAACCTAACTGATAAACAATGGAGTGTCTGTAGAGTTGTGATATGCAGATTCTTCTTAGAACCCTATTATCTGAGTTGTGCTTAAGGGTAGACCCATGTAGAGTACATTACAGTAGTCTATCTTTGAGGTAACCATAGCATGGATCCACATGGCCAGGTCAGCTGAGTGTTCCTGGAAGCCTCTTTGTCTGTGAAGGCCCTGGTCACTGCCACAGCCAGATCAGCCTTTTTCCATCTATGGTGGGTCAGGCAGTTGACCCCATATCTCGCCCCTTGTGACCTGGCTGCAGTGATCCATTCAATGGTCACTTCCAGGTTAGATTATTGTAATTCTATCTATGTGCGGCTGCCCTTAACTCTGCTCCGGAAATTGCAGCTGGTGCAAAATGCAGCAGCACAGGTATTGATGTCGCTGCCTGTGTGGGCCCACCTCCACCTGGTGCTGTGCAAACTGCACTCGCTGCTATTGAATACTGAATCCATTTCAAGTTGCTGGTTCTGACCTTTAATGCCCTATATGGCCAGGGGCCTGCAGAACTTCGAGACCGCCTCTCCCCATATGAGCCCCGGGAGGCACTGCACTCTACAAATCGGCATCTGCTGATGGTCTGACTTGCCTCAACTAGGGCCAGGACTTCTTTGGCCCTGGCCCCTGCCTGGTGGGATGAGTTGTCGTTAGAAATTAGGCACCTGCAAGAGTGTTTACAGTTCCGCAGGACCTACAATACAGAGCTCTTCCACCAGGCCTTCAGTTGAGGCAGCGGGTATCCAGTTCAATCTGGCCTCCCCCCCCCATGAGTCACTCTTACGTGTCTGCTGAGGTATAATTTATTTTAAAGTACTTAGTGTTGTACTTATTTTATGTTATTCTGTTTTTATGATGTAAATCTGCACTCAACAGATTATTATAGGTTGGAACCCACCCTGAGCCTGCTTTGTGGGGAGGACAGGATAGAAATTGAAGAAAATGAATGAATAAAAAATGTTCATAGAAAGTAGGGGGGGGATCACTTTGCAAAGGCACCTCCACAAACAAGGCAAACTTTCTTTAAAGTTCAAAATAGTTTTAACAAACTCAACCAAGGCTAATGATGCCAGTTGTAGATTGACACATATTTTTATCTTCATTCTTTACATCATTCCCCTGAAGTCAACCTGGAGAAAGAATATATTTTCTATTTAAAAAAAAACCCCTCTTAATTAGCTATCCTATTCATACAAATCTGCCCACCATACACAAGAGAATTAAACAGAGTTAGATTGCTTTGTAATATCTGAAATAACTTGCTTGACTGGAAATAACAGATGTGTAATGAACACAAATGTGTACTTGATAGTGGCAGTTAACATGCTGGACTGCTGAGATTAACAAATCCAAGGACAATTGAGGGGATTGATGGTAGTAACACAATTGGAAACTAGAGCACCTGAGACAGCCAGACTTTTAAAAAAGAAAAACAATAGGATTATGTGTAATTTTCATTCCTTCGTATGGATGTAGCTAGATAGAGCAAGATTGTAGTCATTCACAGCTTTCTACAAAATGACCAGTGTACTACACAATACTAGCTAAGCAGACAATTCATTCTAAGCCATGATTGGATATTTACCATGCATGAAGACCAACCAGATGTGATGCTGCTGTAAAACTTGTGAATGGATCATCCTAGTGTTTTAAAAGAAAATTAAACACTTCCTAGTGTATTAAAAGGAAAAAAAGTTGCCTTGTGGACAGATTCAAGCTGGGAATATAGGAAATTTATTCACTGTGCAATTTGCAGATGCAAACAAATCCACCTAGGCTCATATTAGCCCTGGAAGGGGGGAAAGACAGCAACTCTCTGTTTTAGGATAACAGGGACATCCAGGGGGGTGGGGACACACACAATATCATCCTACCAGCTGATAACTCAATAAATCTGGTGACATCTAATAATTTACAGACATAAGATTGGATGCAGTGATCTATCAGTGCAAGGTATTGGAGGATGTGGATTTTTTCTGTGTTACCCTCCACCAAGCAGTCACTTCTGACTCCCAGAATGTTTATTATTGGGGCCACAGGAAGTGAACAGCCACATGGGTCAAGGGACTTCTGTGAGAAGGGGAAGGTGGCAAAATCTCTCTTCTTTCCTGCCAATGGAGCCACACTTTCAGAAAATATAGGAGGAGGTGATCCCACCCCCTTCTGTTTCCCCATGACAGCCCCCTAGCCTGCATGGGTTCTGTGTTCAGGGACTGGAAAGGATGGGTGGGGGGAAGGAGAAATGCAGCAAAAACCCACTCTCCTTATGCTGTCAGATTTCTGGGTCCAATTCACAAAAACAAACGTTAAAAGGAAAATGCACTGTCACCATTCATTTACTAACAAAAAAGGTTCCATTTAGAAACACAGTTAAGACCCATGGAAATTTTTCCAACCAGCTGAACAAAGATTTCAGTTTGACTGGCATGTCTGTTTATGCAGGAGATACTTTAATGGGTTTTACGCCTTTACTTTAACGGTTTGTGCACCTTATATTTATGGCTTTTAGAATTTAGTTGTACATTAGAATTTAATGTTTTGTTAGTTGTAGTCAATTCATGTTTTTCAAAACTGCTTTGGGAGAACCTGGTGCCAAAAGA
The DNA here is from genome assembly GCF_001447785.1 of Gekko japonicus. Lineage (NCBI taxonomy): Eukaryota > Metazoa > Chordata > Lepidosauria > Squamata > Gekkonidae > Gekko > Gekko japonicus. Next base: position 561,706 of record NW_015165271.1, on the reverse strand, counting down.
CAACACGAAAATATTTATCTAAATAAATAAATGACTTCCCAACAGTGCCCTAAGCCTCCTATATGAAGCACGAGATCATCACACTTATGAAAACTAGATAGTCAATTTCTGACATTATTTACATAGTGTCTGTCCTTAATGAGAGAACTGAAAACCATTAGGATGATAGTTAATTCATGACCACTACAGCCATGAAAAATATTCTGTAACTAAAAAAACAACAACAAAACCATGAAGGCAAGAACCTAATAATAGTAAAAGGCCCTTGGTCTAGTATAGCACTTTCATAATTCATATCAGTGTAATATGCTAGTAATGGACTGCAAGACTTCACTCTGCTTACTACATACCTAATGTGCAGTCAGGCTATCGCACTCTAGGCATAAGTGCTCAAGTTGGCTTATGATAGATGTCCTTAATGCATTGTTGACACAGCCCGACTTGCCCAGTCAAGCTTTTCATACTTCATGTATGTCTCTTCATGTTTCATTACATAACAGCTTATTTTACACATCTCAGCTCTGATGGGGCTGCCATTTAAAGGAACCTGTTTCCCCAGTAATAGAAAACGAGATCAGCCCTTTTAAGTCAAAGGTCAAACAGAGTCCATTTATTCTTTCTCTGTCTTTTTTTTAATGCATTCAGCTGTGCATTGCTGAAAGTTAGTTAGCGCTTCTCTCCTGGGACATTGGGATTTTTTCCTCCTTGTCCTTCGAAACAACCCGTAAATGATAATGAAATGCTTAGAGCAATACCAAAGGATATCCAGTTACATGTACCTGGACAGTCTGGCAGCATACTGGGTAACAATAAACGAGTGTTCTTAAGTCACAGCATTTCACTGGAAATGAGGCAGAACTTGTGTATTTTAACAGCTTTTTACAACTTGTAACCACTAGCAAATTTATTTTACTTTCTCGGGGAAGTCCAGTGAAATGCCCCTAATTTAAACTAAAGGGTCTTTCAGCCTTGAAGACAAAACCCATTTCTGCTGAGCACCTGAATATGTACAGGTGAATCCAGAAATCTGGAATGAAATATAGTTTGTCTTCTGGCAAGTCTGACTCATTTCCAGCACTGTGATAATTTATTATCCAGAAAAGAAAGCCTGGCTTTCTATTCTGCAAACACAGTGGTGGTCTTCATTTCATGATGAACAGATTTACCATGTCTGCTCTAAAATTCATGATGACATCGAATTTTCCAAATGCCTCTTCAGCACTCCCACCCCACAACACTCACACCTGATGATGTTCTCAATGCATGTGCTACCAAGAGCCAAACACCTAGCTCTATATCTTTTCCCCCTTCAATCTGTTACACAAACACAGTGACTTGCTAAGTATATTGCCTTAGATGCTGATGACTCTGACAAATTTAAGTGGATGAAGAAACTTCCTTCTAATTTAACTGGGCATTATAAAGAAAAACAAACTATTTCTGTCACTGTCATATGGGTAACATTTTCAGTCACAAACTTTTGTGTGTGTGCATTCTGTGTACAGCTACACATTCTCAACTTTTTAAAAAAAAAATCTCCAAATAGAAAACTGTTGTGGGTTCGATTTCGATTTTTTGATTTTATTAATCGCTTTCCCCACAAGTGGGCTCAAAGTGATTTACAGTTACACTTTTAGACAGGGGACTAACAATGTTCATAGGGGATAGGAAAGACAACATATAATTTATTTTTAATTGCACACACCGTAACTGCACAGTGGAAATGTCTTCTGGTTACAGCCTTCTCTCCCTCAGAAGGAGAATCTGTTGACTATTCCCATCACAGGGCAGGCAAGTGCATGAACAATGTTGGTCAGCTCACTGCTGGGGTGGTATGCTTTGGTACATTTAAGTCTAGGGAATCTAGAATGGCAAAGGGCTAAGAAACAGACAGGATTTGGAAGGAATTCTGGGCCGATGGTAGGAAATAGTACTCAGATGAAGAAAGGCAGGGGAAGAATGAAAAAGGGGGGCCTAAACCAGATTGGTTTGAGAATGTAGACTCTTATATGAGTAAAGGAATCCATGCAAAAACCACTGAGCAGCAGTATTTCCATACCTCATTTCTGCTGGATTTCTGGGTGGTTGGGAATTTTCCTACAAGCTCTGAGGAAAAGGTGTGGATCAGTGTTAGAGCATTTGTTTTGCATGCACTTTTAAAAGATCAGGTAGTAGCTAATGTGAAAAATCTGAAACCCTGGAGAGCTGTTGACAATTAAAACAGACAATACTGATCTTGATAGACCAATGGCCTGTTTCAGTAAAAGACAGACCAATGTATTAACTAACTAAAAAAAACCTAACTACAAAACAAAAACAACCCCCCAAACTGTCCAGAAATTAAACTGAATATTTGCTGTAGTATGGCCGGTGCAGGGCTATTTTATATACTCAGTTCCAAGGATTGACCAGCATGTACAGTCTACATGCTTGCTTTCAGATTTGCCCATGAACAAAAGAGAAATGCATGATGCCAAGGATGTTCAACGTATCTGATGTAGCCACAGCTACTGTTGCTGTTCTGCCTAGGTTTTCCTTCCCCCTCTGAATACTTCATGCCCAATTTACAGCCAGCTGTGTATTTGGTGCTGAGTGATGACATCATTCCAGCTGCGCTCTCCAGCTGACATCCCTCCTCCCCGTTGCTTGCCACTCCATCTGGCATCCAGTATTATTTTTGACACTAGATCATTAAAGCCTAGCCTGTTATGACATGTGACATTCATGACGGTAAGTGCACTTAATTTTGTTTTTTAGAAATTCAGTACAACACTAAGGTCAGTTTTAATATCTGGTGTGTTAATTTCCCCCCAAATTTCAAAATGCTTTATCTGAAGGAGATGTTTCTTTTTAAAAATAATGCTAATAATAATACATTTCAAGGTAGTCCAAACCAAGCTGAAGGGATCATGGGGGATAAAGAGAATGATTCCAGAAAAAACAAAAACAGACTGTACAAAAACTCCTTTTGGTCATACATTTTGGTACTGGTCAATAAACTACAGCACCGTATGTAAACAAGGCATTCCTTTCAACATTATGTCAGCCTTTCAGAAAAAGTTCCATTAGTCAGTTCAAATGAATGTTCTGTGCACCTGTAAAATCTGATGTGCATTCTTCTGAGTTTTATTTCCACAGCATGTCTGTCAGAATAACCCCCCAACTGTTAAGGCTAGGGTTAGCATTAGAAGTCTTCCAAATGTCACAAAATTGAATTAGTTTCATACGGTACATGACTGTTATGAGAATTACTATGTGAATTTATGCACTTTGCTGTGATAGTTCAGACATATTTAAATCTTTTCCAACTCCATTCCAGGGCTGGCAGAGATTCATGATGCGTGCACTGAATTATACTTGAAGACAGAGAGACCAAACTAAAGCTTTACTCACATGGATTCAATGAAAAATACTGCAGTGTAATCATAAACAAGACCAAACAATAAAAGCAACAGACATTCTAAGCTTTCAGGAGCAGAATATGGGCATCTCTTAATCCTTTGCTTCAGCATTACTCAAAGATGCTGCACTGGAACAACAACCACCAGAACACCTGTGCTGAAGCTTGGGAAGTGGTCCTAATTGGCACGGGAACTCATTGCAAGTGATTGTTTTGGAACAGGGCCCAAGCCAGCCCCTTGGATTATATATAAAGATGGACAACCGATGCAAGACAAGAGAACTTAATTTACTCTTATATTTGCCTCCAAAAAAGTGTAAAGCAGAGAATTCTAACTAGTGGAGTCTCCAAAGTTTGTACTGGCTTGGTTTAGAATAGGAATTTACCCATCCTGTAATGCTCACCAAACTGATCTGCTTTAATCCGTATTAAAATCCGTAAAAAACACTTGAGCCTTCTTCACTAGAAATCAAACTCTGCAATGGGAAAATGCCCAGCACCAGTTTATAGCTCTGTTAACTGTATGCATTGGTCATTATTGTGTCGTTCCTACAGATCTGCAATCTACCTTGAATCTCAGCAAGAAAGGTGGGCAATGAAGCAATGAATGAATAATGTCAGGCACCCTGAAGTTAAATGCCTCCTGGAACAGCTGCATTTCTTAGTGTGCTGGAAGCTGCTGTGGCAGAACAGCCCCACTGATCTGCAGGCACTGCTCTGTCCTGCCCTCTGAAGCATTTGGGTATCAGCAACTGTCTGAGTATCTGCTCACCAACCCACCACTCTTTCAGCTTTACTGAACCTTGGAGGGATTTTCTCTCCCTCTCAATACCACTGACACTAACTGACTTTTGTAGGAATTATCCACTGAGAGGTCTCCCAGCTTCCCTTCCCTGCACTGCCATCTTAGACCCCACCTCATGTCTGCATCTCACCTTATCCAGGGTCTGGTTACCACAGGGACAGTTTACTGCACTTGCACACCACTGGGGATTAGCAATTTGCCAACTGAGACCCCCCCCCTTTTCTGGTACCAGTTTTAAATAGCATGTTCAAATGCTGTAGGTCTATATAGTACAGAAAACGATTATCAGCATTCAGAATTGCAAAACATTTATTAAAATGAAAATGCCCACTGTGCTGGAACATGCCTGCTCTGGCCTGCAGGCCCTAATCCGCCCTGCCCTCCTAGGTTTTTCTCAATAGCTGGAGAGGCTTTTCTTCTATGCTCAAGGTAGCTTGCCACCACCACCTGACTTTTGTATGGAATTGCCCACTGGGAGGGTCAGGACTCCCAGCTTCCTTTCCAAGTTCTGAGGCCTTGCCTCTGTGTCTCCTGCTGCCCCACGCCAGGTCACCATGGGAACAGTTTACTGCTTTGTTCGCTCCTGGAGGAATAGCTGCTTGCCAACTGCCTGCCTTCATCCTGGTGCTCCCTTTAAAATAGTGTGTCCAAGACGGTGGAGGTCTGTGTGGTACAGAGAACCACTACCAGCATCAAAAGTTATAAAGTATTTATTAAAAAGAAAATGTTCATAAGCATACTTTTAGCACAGCACCAGACTGAGCAAGGGATACAAAAGAAAACAGTAAAATGCAAATCCTCTGTTCCTCTCTGCATACATGCCCTATCAGATGTTAAAATATATGACAGGCTCTTTAGCTTCAAGAAGTTCTAGATCTTTAGCATTTCTGTTACCTTGAAGCTCCCTTCAGCTGTCCAGGCCAACCACATGGTTAATGGCTGCCTCCCAAGTGGAGAGGTCTGTGTGTGCTCATGGCCTCAGCACCCAAGGAAAAGAGCCTTCCTTTCTGCTGCAAGGAGTTTTTATCACATCTGTTTTTCCACCCCCTGACCAGGTCATGCCAGGTCAAAGATTATTCCTGGAGCCATTCTAGTCTACGGTCCTCCAAATCTCTGTTCCTTGCGGAGATTATTCCTGGAGCCATTCTAGTCTAAGGTCCTCCAAATCTCTGTTCCTTGCATGGAGAAGGGCAATCATTTGACCCAACCATAATCTCTCCTGCTATTAGCATTTGTATGAAGATGAACTGAGGTACGTCTGGAAAGCAATTGCACTGACTTCCCCTTTCCTGCCTGTTCTCTGCCCGGGGATACGGGGACGACACATATAAAACACAAAGTGGAAGTCTGGTTCAGTTCAAACCTCCCAGGAAAAAAAGGCATTTCTTCACACCCACATGCATACTCTTAGCACAGCAACAGGTTGAGCAAGGAAAAGTGTAAACATGGAATTCTTCTGTCTTTCATTCTGTACATGCACTAAGACAAACTTATTCTAAGGCAGGCTCTTTAATTTAGAAGCTATGGTGTTCCAAAAACTTATTTTAGCAGTCTTCAGCAGAAGCTCAACCGTGATACCTCCTTCTCCCTAGATGGAATTATCCAAAGGGAACTCCTCCCTCCATGCCAAAGGATTTTATTATCTTTGTTTGATCACCCTCTTCAGGTCAAATAAGCCTTTCCTGAAGCCTCCAGGAAGATACCTTCTAGCATCTTTCACTCCCCAAATATCTATTCCCTTCTAGGTGTCAGCTTCTACCTGGAAGTAGAAGTACCATTATTTCTGGCCAGGGAGCCGTATCTTTTCTAAAGCATTGCCGGGTAAGGCTGGAGAGCAATTGACTTCTCTCCTCCTTTCTGTTTTCTGTTAAGAGAGATAAACTTTTTAAAAACTAAAGGTGAAAGTTTTGCACAACCTAATTCTCCAAATTAAAATACATCTCTCCACAACTACCAATTCAGTGTCCAAAGTTTCAGGGAAAGAAGTCAGGCATGGCCTCCCCTATTGCCCTTGCCACAACCACCAGGCTAGATAAATGGAAAGGGAAAGAAGAGGTGAGACAGAATAAGTGAGCTCATGGAAGAGTTTTCAAACCCTGTACCAATGATGTCATTGGGAACATGATGAAGTCTCAAGTTCATAATTTTGGGGAAACAGCTCTTTTGCCAAACCAAACTCTTAATCAAACTGATATGAGTTCACTAGTTTTAATAATTTCAGTTTGTACTGCAGTGATAATAAAAGAGGCCACAACTTAGGGTTGCCACACCAAGTGAAAGTGTGGGAGCCCCCTGATTATATGCCCTCACTTCATCAAGCAGCAGAGAAAAAAAGCAGGGACCAGAACAGAGTCCTCCAACACCATGCTGTCATTTAGTGACTTCATTGCATTGCCGGCCACTCTAACATTCAACTGAGATTCTAAGGTAAACCATAGATATTTGGGTGTGTGTTTGAGCAGCTAGCGATATCAATTCCAGTTATATTGTGATAAATGAAATTATGATTTTTGGGGGGGACACTGTTCCAGAGAGTCTTTGTCCTCAAGTCTGCTGGGCATTGTCATCCAAGGGCTGGCAACAGTACCTCAACATAAGTTTCCTCTTCTGGACAACTCAGTGCCCACAGAGTCCTGTCCTCCTTTGTATTGGTTAACAGGTAATTCAACACAGACCCAGTTGCTTTGGGGGTTTCAGTAACACTGGGAATGAATAAGCCCATTTTCATTCATTCTCCTTATCCTAAAGTCAGACAATTGACTCTTTTCTTGTTTTCCCTCAAACTAGTCAACATGACACAAAAGAAGCAAGGGCGCCGATTAATAATTACTTCCCAAGTTAAGGGAAAGCAGAATCAGGAAACCATCTTTCATGTAATTAATACGATTCAAGAATAACAAAAATGAAAAACAACAGTTTTGAAAAGCAAGCTTCATGGCTGGACTGGCTTTGCTGGCTTTAGGAATTGTTTCAGTTGGATTAGATACTTGTTGCTTGCTCTCTGCAGCTGTGTGAATCCTGCAGGGCTCAGTTCACAAAATGGACCCCTGCAGTTTGATTCACAGAAATGGGAAGGAAACCAATATTTCTATGCCTGCTAAGAGATTCAGGCTCATGACCACATTTGGATTCCTTAAGTATCTCTGTGTATAAGATATTTACTCCAATAATGGCCCAGTACATGGCTGCCTGACAAAAGCAGTTGTTCCCTTGACATCATTAGAAGAATTATTAAGCTTAATTGCCCTTGAGCTCTTTTAAAAGATGACTGCACATAAAACTGGGAGGCTTATTTTGTGCTTTTGCTTCTGCAATGCTAATGAGACACCTGGATTGACACACTAGCCCCATACACAAGTGTACCTTTATAGTGTCAGGTACAGGACCTCATAGGAGCTGCGGTGGCTCAAGTGGTTAAGACGCTGAACTGCAGGCTGTGGAAGGTCAGTAGTTCAGCAGTTCGAGACCCGGGTGCCGCATGACGGAGTGAGCTCCCGTCTCTCGTTCCAGCTCCTGCCAACCTAGCAGTTTGAAAGCAAGAAATTGCAAGTAGATAAATAGGTACCACTTCGGTGGGAAGGTAACAGTGTTCCGTGTGCCTTGGTGTTTAGTCATGCCGGCCACATGACCACGGAAACGTCTTCGGACAGCGCTGGCTCTTCGGCTTTGAAACGGAGATGAGCACCGCAACCCTAGAGTCGGATTCGACTGGCTTTCGAGCAAGGGAACCTTTACCTTTACCTTTTACAGGACCTCATATCAGGAACTCCCTAAACTAATCAATACAAATAATCTAGTCTAAGATACTGCTGTGACTGATGTGATTTTATCCTATTTTTATGGAGGGTTGATTTATTCTTCGATGGGGTACATTTTTGATAAATTAAAACATTTTAATAAAAATAACATTTTACTCCACAAATACATCAAAGTGCATATTGTAGTACAGGGAAGAAATCTGCTTAAAGGACACTCTGGGTACAAGAAAAAGTTGCTATCATGTAGAAAATGCAGGACTCCTAACTCAAAAGAAAATTTATAAGTATGCATGAAAAATATCACACCATATTCACATTTTAGCAGTTTTCAATTGTGTATCAGATCATTAATGCTCATTGTTATCAATAGCTCTCTTTAGGCAAAGGCTCTAGATATGCTTTGTGCATGTACATTCAGCCACAACTGCAGAACATCATAAATCACGTAGCAATAATGTCATATACAAAGTTAATTATTTCCCCCCTATGTATTTGCTTGCGTAAAGGTTTGCCCCCCCCCCTCAATACCATGGAAATGCAGGTGCTGAAATACTTAATAATGCTTCCTTATGTACTCTCCTTGACTCATCTTGACAGATTTCAGGAACACAATCCGGGGGAGGGAGTGATTCTCCTCTGATCTGTGGCCTGACATGTTTTAAGTAATCTGAAGCTATTTGCTCTGCCTGTCCTGTGCTATAGCGCTGTATATGTTCTCTGAATGTGCCACATTGTAATCAAAACAGCATGTGTTCACCTGAACAGGTACAACTTGTTTGTAGATCGGCTTCTGGATCTCTCTAAGGATTTGTTCATACAGTATGTATTACACTCAGAAACAGATGTTCATAACATCAGTCATGGATGGTGTCCATTTATATAAGTTTCTTTCAAAATACAATTCAACATGGGCTGAAGTTATTTGCTGCTCTCCTGAAGTAAAATACTGATTGCCTTTTTTGTCTTTACCATCCATCTTCAAAGCAATCATCAGTTCAGATGCTATCAGGATATATTTAGATTTAGATTGTTTTAGATATTTAGACTTTTATCCCAATCTGTATCACTTTACACTTATTCACACTGAGCCTTATTTGCCTCGTTATTGTGCTGTTATCCATTCTGAGGAGATTTTTGGAGCTTTTCACTAGGAATGGGCATGAACCTGGTGACAAATTACAGTTTGTCAAAAATTTTGGCCAGTTTGCATTTTGTGAAGCAATGTTCAGGAACTGAAGAACTGCCATGAACTTTCATGACTTTTTATGCAGTTCATAGTGGTTTGTGAAGAGCAGAAATCAGGAGTTTAAAACCCTGCCTTCTGCTCTTTGGTTTAAATGGCTGGGAGCCCTTTAAACCTCTGCTTTCTGCTCCCTGCAAAAAGCTGTGGGAAGCAGAAAGCAGGGTTTAAATGGTTCTGTGCCTGGGGCTGGCTGCTCAAGAAAGCCCTTTTGAACAGCTGAGCCACATGGAGTAGTTTGCTCCACACAGCTCAGCTGTTTAAAGGGGCTTTCTTGGGTTCAGACCTGAGCCCTTTAAACCACTGCTTGCTGTTTCCTGCAGCTTCTGTTCAGAGAAGAGGTGCCACTGGATGGCCTCCTCCTTAACTGCCTTAACTCCTTAACTCCTCCTTTTTCTGCCAAATTACCAGCTAGGGCTGATGACCCTAGGTGCACTACATAAAAAATTAAGTCTAGCCCTATATTAGAACAAACTTCGCAAGTACAGACAACAGACATCCGACCAAAATAAATTCTGTTCTGCAAATGGCTAGATGGAGGGATTCTGGAGACTACAGCAAGGAACTGAAATTCAGGACAGAAGCCATGTCGAGATCAGTTGTAGTAACAGTTGAATTACATAGCTTTTGCTTTTGAATCTTATACAGTTCAAAGTTATTTATGTTTGTTCCACACTTCAGCCTCCTGCGGGATCATGCTATAAACTCTGCAGCAGTAAATATAGCACACAACACTGTAAAAATGTAGATGGTTAGCTCCTTGGAAGTAAGTTTTGTGGGGGTTTTTGCTCACTTCACCTCATAAAGCTCAGGGTACTTTGATCATGCTGTATGAACAAATAAAGAAAGCGAGCCACAATTTACACTTGTGGGCCTTCTTCATAACTGGTGAGGTTATTTTGTCATCAAGAATCTAGTGTAAAACATGTCTCTAGAAGACACCAGCATTTCTCACATAACAAATAATTATTTCTTAAGCAAAGCTACTCAGCTGTCCCCATCTCACCCTTCTTTTTTAGAGCAACAGGGCATTCCAGAGCCAACAGTGGTCTGTGGTCTCTCATTGGGAACATTTCATCAACTTTGCCACTTGCACCATTAGGAGAATATCTAATAAAAAGCAGGCCCCTGTATTCTTCTGCCTCTCAGCCAAATAATATATTGCTAAGTAGTTTACATTTAGTAGCTCACATACTTTTGGATTCTGAGGTTGATGCACAAATGGCTCAAGTTTTCAAAATAAAAATGGAAGTCCCCAGCAGCTGATATTCAAATCTAGCGTCCCTAGTAATTGTCTAAACACAAAATATTATTTTTAATATCCCAATTTCTTTCTAAATAATCCTTAAAGTCCATCCATTCTTCAAAAAAGTCTTTGTCTTCCCTGTTATTTAACTTCTTGGTTATTTTGTCCATTTGTATTGAAACTTTTAAGGGGATCTAATGGTCTAGTGGTTAGAAACTAGGACCTGGGAGAATATCAGAACATAGATGTTGGCAGAGTTCAGGAAATAACCCAATCCACACTTTGGAGTTTGTTTTCAATGAATTTATTGCAACAGGATTTTTGCAAAAAGACGATAACGGACTGCAGGCCACTAATACAACAGTGAGGCCTTCAGAGCAAACACATACTAACACACAGCAGAGAGAGAAACAACAAGAAGTAGGCTGTATTTAAAGTAACTAGACTCTTAAGAGGCTGTCACTTCTCCAACAATAAGAACATAAGAAGAGCCCCGCTGGATCAGACCAGTGGCCCATCTAATCCAGCATCCTGCCTCACACAGTGGCCAACCAGTTCTTCTGGAGAGCCAGCAATAAGGCACAGAAGCCAAGGCCATCCCCTAATATTGCTTTCTGGCACTAGGATTCAGAGGTTAATGGCTCTGAACATGTAGGTTCCCTTTAGTCATCATGCCTAGTAGCCACTGATAGACCTGTCTTCCACAAAGCTATCTAATGCCCTTTTAAAGCTGTTTGCCTGTGGCCATCAGTACATCCTCTGGCAGTGAATTCCACATTTTAGTCACTTGCTGTATAAATAAGTATTTCCTTTTGTCCATTTGTCTGCTCTGCCATGGAAGCTTGCTGGGTGACCTTGGGTCAGTCACTCACTCAACCTCACAGGGGTTGTTGTTGTGAGGACAAAATCAAGAAGGAAAGAGAAATGTAAATCAGGGGTGTCAAACATACGACCCATGGATCGGAACTGACTCATCCAGGGCTCTTATCCAGCATGCAAGCAACTGACTGAGGCTGTGCATTATGTCCCTGTATTGGGGCTACATTGACAACCTGAAGCAGCTTACACAAAGGTGTCAAACTCATTTGTTACAAGGGCCAGATCTGACATAAATGTCACTTTGTTGGGCCGGGCCAGATGTGCCATTAAAATGTAATGCCAGGTACCAGAAATATAAACTTTATAAAGGACAGATCTCCAGATGACCAAATCACTTCCACAAGAGAAAATGGCTGCTTTGGAGGCTGAATTCTATGGCATACCCTGCTGAGATCCCTCCTCAGGCTCCAGCCCTCAAATCTTCAGGAATTTCCCAACCAAGACTTGGCAACACCAAGCCAGTCACAGCAAACAAACTTGATAGATCAGTGGTTCGACTAAAGCAGCTTATATATGTAAATCAGGGGTGTCAAACATACGACCCATGGATCGGAACTGACTCATCCAGGGCTCTTATCCAGCATGCAAGCAACTGACTGAGGCTGTGCATTATGTCCCTGTATTGGGGCTACATTGACAACCTGAAGCAGCTTACACAAAGGTGTCAAACTCATTTGTTACAAGGGCCAGATCTGACATAAATGTCACTTTGTTGGGCCGGGCCAGATGTGCCATTAAAATGTAATGCCAGGTACCAGAAATATAAACTTTATAAAGGACAGATCTCCAGATGACCAAATCACTTCCACAAGAGAAAATGGCTGCTTTGGAGGCTGAATTCTATGGCATACCCTGCTGAGATCCCTCCTCAGGCTCCAGCCCTCAAATCTTCAGGAATTTCCCAACCAAGACTTGGCAACACCAAGCCAGTCACAGCAAACAAACTTGATAGATCAGTGGTTCGACTAAAGCAGCTTATATGCTCAAGGTATTCAGTTTGCATCTCAGTGTCATGCTAACCCTAATGTCAATTGGTCAGTTCTGAAACTGACCAATTTGAATCTTACTATTTGCCACCAAGTCAGGTTTTTCAGCCCCTCCTCCCCAGCTAAGTGAAGCTTAGTCAATTGCAATTTATAACTGCTGCCATACACAACAAATTGGCATATGAAAATGAGAACAGGACATCTTATTATGTGGGAGAGGTAGCAATTCTAACCCAGAACACTGTCATCAAATGATATCATTGCAAAGAAAATATCATCCATAAGCAGAATTTGTAGCTCTAGGAAGTGATTTTAAAACCCTGCAGATATAGTTAATATAATCAGTGCAGCTTTCCTAAACTGATACACACATGAAAGTATTAAAGTTGCTTATTTTCACATCATTCTTGGAACATCTGCAATGCACAATTTTATTGTCAGTATTTCCTCACTTAGGGACCTGATGCTACCCTGTCTTATATGGGTGGAGGAAAGCAACACAATGCTTAAATGGAACACTACAGCAGTATGAATGGAGACAGTAGACTTGTTGCACACTTTGCTTCCTTCACATACAGCTGGGGTTGTGGAAGTTTCTGCTTAGTTTAGCACTTGTTAGATGATTCCTTAAAGCCAAAAATGCAGACCATTTTAGCCACTCACATGAGGCTGGATGGCAGAGAAGTAACAGGAAGTCAAACATTACAATTACCATGCACTGTTTTGGATCCTGCCAATTTTTTCATTCAAACTTACCTAGTTCCTCTCCATACTACAGCCCCCATCCCACATGGAAACTGTACATGCAGGTCCTATGATTTTCAACATAGCCTTCTTGGATTATCAAAGAGGATGCCCCCCTCCTTTTCTCGCTAGCAGAAAAGCAGTCTGGATCCTATTGAATTCCTTATTCAAATATGATATTTGGTATGTGTTGCCCCAGGCTCCACAATGCCAATCTGTGCCCTCTCACGACTATCAATGATGCCAAGCCCAGGGCCATGGGCTCCCTCAACAATGCTGGGGTGTGTGCTGTCAGAATCTGCTCCTGCTTTCCACAGTCCCAGAATGCCAGCCTGGTTCTCAGTGTCAACTTCAAAGGAGGTGAGGTCTCTACACTGGGGTTGGGTGGAGCAGAGAAGTCAGTTGACATACCTGGACACACCTCCCCCCTCCATGAGGTTGAGTTCTGTGGGGTCAAACCTTCAAAGAATCTGGACAGATAGCATTGACATGTTAATAATACCAGCATAAGATACAGGCATTATGAGCTTTCATACAGGACACCCAATGGAACACGGTCCATTATCAAAGTGAAGGGGTTGTTAGTTAAATAGTATTGGGGTGCTCTGATGGCCCACTTGATGGCCAGTGCTTCCTTTTCCACTGTAGTGTATTGTGTTTCAGCAGGTTGCAATTTCTGACTAATGAATAAGATAGGATCTTCTTGGCCATCTAATAGTTAATAAAAATAATTCAGGAGTAAAGGGGATGGAGATTCCTAAACTTTTTTGAATTATTTCATGTATTCCTGTCCAATAATTTTTAGATTTCCAGCATTTCCACCACATATGGTAAAAAGTTCCTGCTATTTTCTGACACTTCCAACAAAGGTTAGAGCAATTAGTGTCCATCTTTGAGAGCAGGTCAGGTGTACTATACCACCTGTGGAACATTTTGTAAATATTCTCCTTGTAGGAGATTGCTCTAGACATTTTTAGACTCTTTTTCCAGATCTGGGACCATTGTTCGAGATCAATACTATAACCTATATGTTGGGCCCATTTTACCATCACAGCTTTGACCACTTCATCGTGCATTTTGTCCTCCAAGAGAAATTCATACATTTTTAAAATACATTTCTGGTTTGTATACAACAAGATCTTATCAGTTTCTAAAAATTCATCGTAAAAATCTACTATTTTGTCTTTTATATAGCTAGATTTAATTTGTATGTTTTGCCACCAATTATAATATAGAAACCTTTTAAGTTCCTGTCTATTATCGAGTAAATCATTGCATCTACTCAGATTTTCCTTTTGGAACACATTTGGGTTTGTTAGGGCTTCTAAAGGCACTACCCATCTCGGTGCCTTCGTATAAAAGCGATTCCTAGTTTGTTCCCAAATTTTTAATAAAGAGGCTCTCAACCAGTGATGTTCAAAGTATTTATGTGTCTTGGCCTTCCCGTACCAGGTAAACGTGTGCCACCCCAGAAGCAGATCATGAGCTCATTGTAATTCATTGTAATTATTTTCCATTAGGGAGCTACATTTGTTGGTTAAATTTACTCCCAAATATTTGATCTTTTTCTGGATTTCTATTCTGGTTTGTTCTTGTAGGTTGTCTGCTTGCATTTTAGTCAAATTTTTAACCAACGTATTAGTTTTTTTGAAATTGATTTTGAATCCTGCTACTTCACCATAGTCTTGTAAAACTGAAATCAGTCTAGTTACAGAATTATGAGGATTGTCCAAAATAAAGGCCAAGTCATCTGCAAAAGCTAACAGCTTGTATTCTTGATCTTTCAATTTTAATTCTGTAATTAAATTATCCGCTCTGGATACTCCTTCTTGAAGTGACCCACTTGGCTGGAGATGAAGCAAAGGTTGCACTATACAGAATCTCTTGTGGTTCCTACCTGGTTTTGTCTGGGCATGATGATGTGGGGTGGGGAAACCTTGGTGATCCTCCGCCTTTGGGGGCTTTCCATCAAGGAAGCATACCTCCTTGAAGAGGCATCCTAGATCTGCTTCACACTTGGGCTCCTTTCTGGGCTTCAGAAGTAGCATTGAGGCCTGGCAGTCCTTTGGGTTCTATCCAGACAGTTTTTTCCCCCTTCTACCATCTTTGGGTTCTGCCACCAAGAAGTTTTCCAACGATGCGGTGGCCTCTCTCAGATTTTCTTATTAGCTGCATGTTACCCAATATCGAGTCTGAGGTGTTATAATCTGCAATAACTGTTCCAGGATCATGTCATCCACTATTCTCTTCTTACCTTCCATCATTGGGCGTAGCGACTGGGAAGCCACATCCTGGAGTAAAGTCACTCCATGTCTGTTGTTTGGCCGGTCACTGTCTGAACTGGGTAAAATCCATGCCTTCAGCTGGAGACCTGTACTTATCCTTGGTCTCATCATCTGACAAAGGTTCAGAATCCACTAGGAGCTTTACCAACAGAATTCGCAATGTGAAGGTATGCTGCCTTCAAAAGTATCTGCAAGTATTCAGTAATTCCTGTTCTATATAAACCATCTCTGAAGTGATGAGAGATAAAGGGTAGGGAAGGTCAAAGAGAAACTCTACATGCTACAATTCTCTGTTCTGCACAGATGTTTCCAGTTGCTTTATAATGCTGTCCTCCAACCAACCCCCGGAAATCTAAAACCACCTAACAGCCATTGGTCCAAGGGATCTCTAGTTTCTCACAATAAATAGTGGGACAAGTGCATGCCAAGACATCACCCTTCCTAACTTACGCCTCAGTAGTAGCTGGATCTTGTCACTGGACATAGTTTAGGAATATTTCTTTTTGTCCTTTCTTCAGGAATGAGCATTGTAGTACTCACTTACTCCCATAGATGCTGGAAAGGAACAGAAGTGGTATAGGCCTGTCACATGGCCTTAAGCCATTATATTTGCTTCATACCTCATTTTATTATCTCTGCTGTGAGGTAGATGACCTGGTGAGCTTTCAGGTTTGATCCCAGCCCTCCCATATGCAAAACCAACATAAAATGGGGCTGAACTATATATGTCACCTAAATTCCTTTCTGGAACGGCTACACACACACACACATTCAACCTACCCGTATGAAACGAATGGAAAAATAGGTCTGATAATGTTTGAAGATTGCTCTAAAGTATTGATGTACAAAGTCAATATACACAGAAAAAAAAGGAGCAAAATATTTTGAGACATTAATACCCAGATTTAAGCACGTTGATATTGGTATGCTGTACATTGACATTTTAAACTATTACAAAGAACCCTACTAAAGTTTAAGCATCTGAAGATACTGTTCAAGAACAAGAAGTAATGAGACAATATTTGAAAACCAAAACTAGCACAGTGGCATTTGGCATTTTGCGACTTGCAGCTCTACCAACAGGAAAAAAACTTCCATGGCACAGGAAGTCCTTTCACTTTTCAGAACATCATCCATCATGCTAGGGGAAACTGCAGGAAAGTAACCGACTACTTCTTAATAGGCTTCTGCACAGAGAGTGGCTTTGAAGCAGCAGCTGCCCATAGTAAATTTCATTGACCCTTAGTGCCATTCTCCAAGTTTCCAACTGTTTTGTCTCCCAAGCTCTGTGTTAGGACCAAGTCACAGCACCTGACAAAACGAAGAAACCTCAACAATATGAGGATTTAAAGCCTTCAGTCATATGTTGTCTTTTCACGTAATGCCAGTAGACAGACTTGATGCTGCTCTATTCACCACCACTGACGGAATGATAACACAGTGCAGGTTTTAGAACATATCTATTTGATGTTTACCTGTAATGAAAGTTTACAGCGAGGAGGAGACAGTAAGTTTCTTAAATATCAAATGGTGCACTCTACAATTAAGATGTGCTTCTCTCTGAGTATTTACACTGTCATCAGCTGGTCAGTTAGAAGATTTCCTACAAAGAGGGCCAGCATGCCTAGTACTCCATCTGTGTACAGGCTCTTCCTAGTACCTGCATCTCCTGGTTTTGCTTTAGCTAGACTTTGTAGGGACAGCTTACCACACTTGTGCACTTCCAGGGATCTAGCAGTCTACTGACAAGTTACCTACAAGTCAGCTGGCTGGCAGAGTAAAAAATGGTGGGAAACTGGGGGGGGGGGATCAGCAGCATACCAACATGGTGACATCACTCCCCAAGCACCCAGCAGTGACATCAGTGCATCAGCAGGAGATGTCAGGGATGATTTGGCATTGAGCAAAACTCTATGTTTATATCATAGAGTTTTGCATAAATGCCAGTGTCCCTGGTGATGTGCTTATGTAGCTTCCGAGTGCACAGAAAGTGACATTAGTATGTCACTAGTAATGTCAGCACATCACTGGAGACATCACTATGTTACCTGTGAGCTCCCCCCACAAGGTAAGTCTCCTGCTGGTTACTGGGGGGACATGGCAACATTGATAAAATTGGACCGTTTTGCCACTTGTCCCTTTTTGGCTTGAGGGGTCTTTAGGGAAGAGGAGCATCTTGGTTCCCTGCAAATTTGGTGCCAATTACTGTAAAAGCGCCCACCACAGATCCCTGGAAAATCCCCTATAAGAAGCAATGGACCTGGAAATCTGGGAAGAAACCAACAAAAATAAAGTTTGAATCATAGAATGATAGAGTTGGAAGGGACCTCCAGGGTCATCTAGTCCAACTCCCTGCACAATGCAGGAAATTCACAAATACCTCCCCCTCCATACCCACAGTGACCACTGTTCTATGCCCAGAAGATGACAAAGAAACCTCCAGGATTGCTTCCTGACCCCAAAGTGGCAATCAGCATTTTCCTGGGCATGTAAAAAAGGGCCACAAGAACTAAGAACTGAGGCAACCCTTCCTGCCCTCCCTTCTCATGATCTGCCTAAGTTCACAGAATCCACATTGCTGTCAGATGGCCATCTAGTCTCTGTTTGAAAACCTCCAAAGAAGGAGAGCCCACCACTTTCCAAGGAAGCCTGTTCCACTGAGGAACTGCTCTGTCTGGAAGTTCTTCCTAATGTTTAGCCGAAAACTCTTCTGATTTAATTTCAACCAGTTGGTTCTGGTCCGACCTTCTGGGGCAACAGAAAACAACTCCACACCATCCTCTAGATGACAGCCCTTCAAGTACTTAAAGATGGTTATCATATCACCTCTCAGACGTCTCCTCTCCAGGCTAAACATACCCAGCTCCTTCAACCTTTCCTCATAGGACTTGGTCTCCAGACCCCTCACCATCTTCATTGCTCTCCTCTGGACATGTTTCAACTTGTCTATATCCTTCTTATATTGTGGTGCCCAAAAGTGAACACAATACTCTAGGTGAGGTCTAACCAGAGCAAAGTAAAGTGGTACCAGAGGTCATTTCGGGGGGGATCACGGGGGATCGCAGTTCCCCCGGGTGAGGTATGGGGGGCGGGGCACATGACAAAGCCCC